>NC_133655.1:89754980-90056022 GCF_009905375.1 Apium graveolens
GAACATAGGGCTTCAACATAGATACGTGGAACACATTATGGATGTGCTGCAACTGCGGCGACAACGCTATTTCGTAGGCAACTTTCCCTATTCTCTTCAAAATTTCAAATGGTCCTATAAATATGGGCTAAGTTTACCTTTCTGACTAAACCGTACTAATCCTTTCCAAGGAGATACCTTTAGTAATACCAATCTCCTATCTCGAAGTTCATATCCTTTCTATGCAAATCAGCATTCTTTCTCTGCCTATCATGGGCTGCTTCTAACCTTTTCTGAATTAATTCCATTGCATCTCTAGTTTGTTGAACCAACTCAGGGCCTAACACTTTCTTCTCTCCTACTTCATCCCAATACAATGGTGATCTACAATTACTTCCATACAAAGCTTCATAAGGCGGCATTTCAATGCTGGCATGGTAGCTGTTGTTATACAAAATTCAATTAAAGGTAAGTGTTCGCCCCAATTTCCTTTAAAATCCAAGACACAAACTCTTAACCTATCCTATAGTTTAAATAGTTCTCTCACTTTGACCGTCCGTCTGAGGATGATAAGCGGTGCTCATATTCAGCTTGGTTCCTAGACATTCTTGGCACTTGGTCCAAAACCTGGAATTGAACCTTGGATCTCGATCTGACACAATGGACATAGGAACTCCATGTTTGGACACTATCCTGTCCAAATACAGCTTAACTAGCTTTTCCAAAGAATACCTTTCATTTTTCGGAGGAAAATGCGCTGACTTAGTCAACCTATCAATGATTACCTAAATGGCATCGTGACTTGCTCTCATCTTCGGCAATGCCACTACAAAATCCATTGCAATCTCTTCCCACTTCCATTAGGGAATCTCTAAAGGTTGTAACAATCCACTTGGCCATTGATGTTCTCCTTTTACCAATGTTCTGCTTTTACCGTCTGACACACATGACATTTGCTAACCCAATTGGCAATATCCTTCTTCATTCCTAGCCACCAGAAGTTTTTCTTCAAATCTTGGTACATCTTAGTACTACCATGGTGGATAGAAAACCGAGAGTTGTGCGCTTCGTGTAACACTTCATTCTTCAGTTCCGTCACATTAGGAATCCAAACTCTGGAGGAGAATCTCAACATACCCTGACTATCTTTTTGGGTACCTAATTATTCTCCTGTCAAAGTGTCCAATTCTTGTTCCATGACTCCCTCTTGACATCTTTTAATCTTTTCCATCAATGCTGGATGGAAGGTAATCTCGTACAGTTGCTCCTGACTTCCACTTATTACTTGAACTTCAATCTCCATCTTTTCTAGATCTTGTGCTAACTCTTCTACCATCTGAATCATATTTAGCTTCTCTTTTCTGCTCAAGGGGTTAGGAATATGTTATTAGTTTGATGATAAGTTCAGCAAAACACTTAAGTAGAAATCTAGTGTTTGTAGCCTCAACGGATAAGACCATCTTGGCTATCCGTTGAAGGAGTAGCCTTACTTAGCAATAAGTTTGGTATTGTAGCACATCTCACTCTCTAATTTCAAGCTATAATTCTTAGATGTTGTTAGGAGATAATCAGTCATGTTGACTACTAATGGATGTACAAATAGGAGGGGGCTAATTGTAAATATTTTCATGCCTTGTAATTTTGTATAAGTGAAGAAGTGTCAACGGATATTGAAGACCTTCAACGGATGAGAACTAAGCTTCAACGGATGCCTCTAATGCTTCAACGGATAATATCCATCAACGGATAAAGCTTCAACTGCTAGAGCATCAACGGGATAAAGCCATCAACGGATAAAGCCATCAACGGATGAAAGCTTACGGATGCACTGTTTAGAGCATCAACGGATAAAGCCATCAATGGATGAAAGCTTCAATGGATGCTCAGTCTCATAGCAGTTGATAGTGACAGTTAACAAAGCTGACAGAGGCACATGGATTGACAGAGATGTGGTAGCCTATTTCAGGAACAGCAGAAAAAGCAGCCGTTTTAGTCTGGTTCAAAATGGAAAGTCAACAGATAATTCCATATTACACTGGATAAAAATGGAACAGAAATAAGTGGAGAACTATTGTCTTATTGTACTTTATCTTTGTCTTAACTTGTAAACTTGGTGTTATATAACCAGGTAGTAGCTAGTAATTAGATATGAATTTTCCCTGAGCTGTTTAGAAATATCAAGAGAGAAAATCATCTTGTTTGTACTAGGAAGCAGCTGTGATTTAATTTTGAATCACAGATTTTTTGAAATAACACATCTCTGGTGGAACAACAAATCCACCAGAAAAAGTTTTTAAGTTCTTTGTGTTCATTTCATTTGTGTTTAAATATATATCTGTCTGCATCAGCTCCAAGCAATTCACACACATTTGATCACTCAAACACTTAGTCTTACAAACTGCTCAAAACTTGAAAAAGTTTTGAGATTACATTCAACCCCCCTTCTGTAAATCTCATTATTAGTCCACTGGGAATAATAATGGTATCAGAGCAAGCTCTTAACATACAGAGAGTTTAAAGATCTATTCTGCTAACATCATGAGTAAGAAGGATATTGGTATAAAGATTCCAATCCTGGAAAGAGATAACTATCATCGCTGGGGAAGGGAAGATGCATTTACATCTTCTCTCTCAAGATGAAAGCTACATCAACTGCATTGAGAATGGTCCTCACATCCCACACAGGTGGCCACAGCTGCTACTGCTACAGTTGCTGTGGACAGTCTATTCCCAAGCCAAAGGCAGAATGGACTGTTGAAGATATTGAAGAAGTTCACAAGGACAAGAAAGCCATGAACATTTTGTTTAATGGCCTGGATCAAGATATGTTGATAATGTCATCAATAGCCAAACTGCTAAGGAAATTTGGGATACTTTGCAGCTTATCTGTGAAGGCACGGAGCAAGTTAGAGAAAACAAAATGCAGCTTCTCATTCAACAATATGAATATTTCCACTTTGAAGAAGGAGAATCATTGAATGATACATTCAACAGATTTCAGAAAACTATTGAATGGATTAAAGCTGTATGCGAGAATGTACCAAGTCAAGGACTCCAATCTAAAATTTCTAAGGTCTTCTACCAAAGGAATGGAAGCCTATGACTGTTTCTCTAAGAAATTCTAAAGATTATAAGGACTTCCCACTTGAAAATTATATGGAATTTTGAAGACTTATGAACTTGAGATGGAGCAAGATGAGCTATTGGAAAAGGGAAAGAGAAAAGGAGGATCAGTTGCACTTGTAGCTGACAGTAAAAAGTTGAAGCCAGAAATGAGGAAAAGACAAGCCAAGTCTCAAAATTGGCACAAGCAAATCAGAATCAAGCAAGGGTAAAGAGCAAGTTGCTGAGGATGAAGACAATTCCAGTCAGGATGAATCTGATGATATTGATGAACATCTGGCCTTTCTGTCCAGGAGGTTTGCAAAGATGAAGTTCAGGAAAAACACAAAGTTCACTAAGCCAAACAAAAACATGGTGGACAAATCAAAGTTCAAATGTTACAACTGTGGCATTAGTGGACACTTTGCAAGTGAGTGTAGGAAGCTAAATTCTGAGAAAAGAAATTTGAGCAAGTTGATTACAAAGGAAGTATTTTGATTGCTCAAACAAAAGGAAAGAGCTTTTCTCACCCAAGATGATTGGGCAGCAGATGGGGTAAATGAAGATGATGATGTGGAATATGTCAACCTAGCCCTGATGGCTAATTCTGATGAAAATGAAACTAGTTCATAAAGCAACCAGGGACAAAGAAGGAATCTATGGTACTTGGACAGTGGTTGTTCAAGACACATGACAGGAGATTTCACCCTGCTCATAGAATTTGAGGAGAGTGCTGGCCCCTAGCATAACCTTTGGAGATGACAGCAAAGGATTCACTATGGGATATGGCTTGATTTCAAAAGAAAATGTCATCATTGATGAAGTTGCACTGGTTGATGGTCTCAAACACAATTTATTGAGCATCAGTCAACTATGTGACAGAGGGAATACTGTTTCCTTCAATTCTGAAGCCTGTATTGTCACAAGTAAAAAGGACAATAAAGTGGTTCTAACTGGAGTTAGAAAAGGAAATGTGTACTTAGCTGATTTCAACTCTACAGATGCAGAATCCATTACTTGTCTTCTCAGCAAAGCAAGTCCAGTTGAAAGTTGGCTATGGCACAAGAAGCTGTCCCATTTGAATTTCAAGACAATGAATGATCTAGTCAAAAAGGACTTAGTTAGAGGAATGCCCCCTAGTGGAATTCACAAGGGATGGACTGTGTGATGCTTGTCAGAAAGGAAAGCAAAAGAAAGTATCATTCAGTAAGAAGCTTGAATCTGCAATTGATGAACCACTGCAACTTCTACACATGGATCTTTTTGGACCAGTCAATGTATTGTCAATTTCAAGGAAAAGATACTGCCTAGTGATTGTAGATGATTTCTCAAAGTTTTCATGGGTTTATTTTCTTGGATCAAAGGATGAAGCTAGTGAAATCATCATCAATCATATCAAGCAAGTCAACAATCATCCTGATTTCAAAGTAAGGAATATTAGGAGTGACAATGGAACTGAGTTCAAGAATTCAACCATGAAGATGTTCTGTGGAGTAAATGGGATCATGCATGAGTTCTCAGCTCCAAGAACTCCACAACAAAATGGTGTGGTGGAAAGGAAGAACAGATCACTAATTGAAGCTGCAAGGACAATGCTTGAGGAGTCAAAGCTTCCAACTTATTTTTGGGCTGAGGTTGTTAACTGTGCATGTTACACTCAGAATATTTCTCTAATCAATCAAGCAAAATGCATGACTCCCTATCAATTATTCAAGAGAAGAAAACCAACTTTAAACTTTCTACATGTCTTTGGTTTGCAAATGTTACATCTTAAGGAATCAATCTGATCACAAAGGGAAAGTTTGATGCAAAGGCTGATGAAGGAATATTTGTTGGTTATTCTGCTGGAAAATCATATAGGGTCTACAATCTAAGAACCAACATTGTCATGGAATCTGTACATGTTGTGTTTGATGATAAAAAGATTGATGGACTAACAGATGAGGGACATCATGAAGGACTCAAATTTGACAATATTGAGATATATTGTGATGATAGTGAAGATGAGATGATGAAGAAGGCATCTCAAGAAGAAACCAGAGTCTGCCTTTGGATAATGCACAGAATGCTGCATCCGTTGAAAGTCAAAATTCAGCTTCCGTTGAAAGAAGCAATGCAGCATCCGTTGAAAGACAAAGTGCATCATCCGTTGAAGTTCATAAAGAAGCATCCGTTGATCACAGTCTGTCAACGGATAATCACTTCACCTCATTAGTTGATAGAACTCCCAATTGCTTTCAAAGGATCAGCAACTCAGGGGGAGTTTCAACAAATCAACATTCTATCTCACATCATGACAATACTGAGGCAACCTCATCAAGGGCTAATCTACCACCTCAAAGGAAATGGACCAAGAATCACCCTTTTGAACTGATCATTGGTGATGCTACATCTAAAGTACAAACTAGAAGGGCTACTCAGGATGAATGTCTGTATAGTAGCTTTCTATCACAGGAGGAACCTAAGCGAGTGGAAGAAGCTCTTTTGGATCCAGATTGGATTTTAGCAATGCAAGAGGAGCTAAACCAATTTGAGAGGAACAAAGTGTGGAAGCTGGTACCCAAGCCAAAGAACAAGAGTTCTATTGACACAAATGGGTATTCAGAAACAAAATAGATGAAAATGGCATTGTCATAAGGAATAAAGCCAGATTGGTTGCCAAAGGCTATTCTCAACAAGAGGGAATAGATTTTGATGAAACATTTGCTCCAGTTGCAAGACTTGAAGCCATCAAAATCTTTCTAGCCTATGCAGCTAATGCCAATTTCAAAGTCTATCAGATGGATGTCAAGAGTGCATTTCTAAATGGGGAATTGGAGGAAGAAGTTTATGTAAGCCAACCTCCAGGTTTTGAAGATCCAAATTTTCCAGACCATGTGTATTATTTGTTGAAAGCACTCTATGGACTAAAGCAAGCACCTAGAGCCTGGTATGAGACTTTATCAAAGTTCCTTCTAGATAATCACTTCACAAGAGGTACTGTTGACAAAACTCTCTTCTTTAGAAATGTTAATGGCTCTATGATACTTGTACAAATTTATGTAGATGATATTATATTTGGTTCTACAGATGATAAACTTTGTAAAAAGTTTGCTAAATTAATGCAAAGTAAATATGAAATGAGCATGATGGGAGAGCTAACTTACTTTCTTGGTTTACAAGTTAAACAAGTTAGTGGTGGAATTTTCATTAGTCAAACTAAATATATATATGATCTTTTAAAGAAGTTTGACTTAATGGATTGTTCACCTGCAAAAACTCCCATGGCCACTGCCACCAAGCTTGAATTAAACAAGGCTGAAAAGTCTGTGGATATTACAAGTTATAGAGGCATGGTTGGCTCACTTTTATATTTAACTGCGAGTAGACCTGATATTATGTTTTCTACATGTCTATGTGCTAGATTTCAAGCTGGCCCTAAAGAATCTCACTTAGTGGCTATTAAAAGAATTTTCAGATATCTCAAAGGGACTCCAAATCTAGGAATTTGGTACCCTAGAGAATCTGGTTTTGATCTAATTGGCTACTCAGATGCAGATTATGCAGGTTGCAAATTAGACAGGAAAAGCACAACAGGCACCTGTCAATTTCTAGGAAACAAGCTTGTATCATGGTTTAGCAAGAAGCAGAATTCTGTTTCCACATCAACAGCTGAAGCTGAATACATTGCAGCTGGTAGTTGCTGTGCACAAATACTGTGGATGAGGAATCAGTTATTTGACTATGGTATAACTGTTGACAAAATTCCAATATTTGTGACAACATAAGTGCCATTGCCATTACTGAAAATCCAGTGCAGCACTCAAGAACCAAGCACATTGATATCAAGTACCAATTCATTAGGGAACATGTGATGAAAGGTACAGTGGAACTTCATTTTGTTCCAAGTGAAAAGCAGATTGTAGACATATTTACCAAGCCACTTGATGAATCAACATTCACAAGATTAGTAAGTGAGTTAGGTATGCTTAACTATTCATAATCTATGTCATCTATGTAATCTGTCTTGTAGCCTGAAATGAATTTGCTGCAAGAACAAAGTTGGCTTTAATCAATACTTATCCTATCAACGGATATTCCCTATCCGTTGAAAGCCAAAATTGTTCTATCAATGGATATTCATTATCCGTTGAAAGATAAATACATTTCTGGTAATTTTATCCTTCAACGGATAAAATAGTGTTGTTCATCAACGGATAACTATTTACCTTATCCGTTGATGTGCCACGTTAGTGAGTCACAGCCGTTGATTCTTTTACTCAACCGTTGATACAGATATACAGTGTTGTATGTATTTGTATTTACGGTAGTTTTCAGAATTTCTACAGTTTCTTTTATTCCTGAACGGCTTTCACTTACTTAAAAATATCATTTAATTATTTTAATTTGTGTTTTAATTCAAGAAAGTATAAAAGCCCAATTGAATTTTTATTTTCACTTTATGCTTTCTTGCAATTATCATTCTCTTTTTCTCTCAATTCTCAAATTCTTCTCTGCAACCTCTACTCACAAAAATGGCACCAGTAGTCAAAATTATGTCTCAAACAGGATTTGTTTATGAAAAGAATAATTTCATAGTCTTTGTTTAAGATCATGGATTGGATACTTCTGTTCGTGAGGCTTTAGTTGTCTGGAGGCGTAGGCGATGACTTTATCGTGTTCCATCAATACACAACCCAAGCCTTTCAAAGAAGCGTCGCTATAAATCACAAAGATTCCCATCTCATCTGGCAATGCTAGTACTGGAGATGATACTAGTCTCCTCTTCAATTCCTGGAAACTTTCTTCACATTTTTCCGTCCTAATAAATTTCTCATTCTTCCTAGTTAACTTGGTTAATGGAGATGCGATCTTAGAGAAATACTTTACAAACCTTCGGTAATAACCTGCTGGTCCAAGAAAAATTCTTATTTTCGTCAGAGTCTTCGGTTGCTCCCACTTGGATACAGCTTCAATCTTTACAGGGTCTACCTTGATACCTTCCTTACTTACCTCGTGTTCAAGGAACTGTACTTCTGACAACCAAAACTCACACTTGGAAAACTTCGCATACAGTTGTTTTTCTCTTAACCTCTGAAGGGCAATCCGTAGATGCGTTGCGTGATCTTCTGGAGTCTTTGAATATATGAGGATGTCATCAATAAATACAATAACAAACTTATCCAAGTACTCCTTATACACCCGGTTCATTAAATCCATAAAAGCCACTGATGCATTAGTCAATCCAAACGACATCACTAAGAACTCATAATGGCCATACCTTGTTCTGAATGCAGTCTTGGGGATATCTTCGGGCTTAATCTTCAATTGGCGGTAGCCAGACCTTAAATCAATCTTTGAACAACAGCAGGCTCCCTTAAGCTGGTAAAATAAATCATCAATCCTCGGCAAAGGATACTTGTTCTTTATTGTCAATTTGTTTAGTTCTATATAGTCAATGCATAACCTCATACTTCCATCCTTTTTCTTTACGAATAACACTAGAGCACCCCATGGAGAAACACTGGGTTGAATAACTCCCTTATCCAATAGTTCCTGAAGTTTCTTGGCCAATTCTTTCATTTCCACTGGAGCCATTCTATATGGAGCTTTGGACACTGGTTCGGCTCCTAGTATCAAATCAATGGAGAACTCTATCTCTCGATCAGGTGGCAATCCTAGAAAATCTTCTGGAAAAACGTCGGGAAATTCTCTTACTATAGGGATCTCATCCAAGGTAGGGGTCTCTTTATTCGTATCCACCACATGAGCCAAATATGCTTCACACCCTTGCCATAACAATTTCTTTGCTTATAATACTATAAGATTATCCTGCTTATGTCCTTTATAGCTTATCCTTATATTATCTGTAGTATACATAATGACTCTCTTTCTCTTGGAGTCAATATTTGCCTTATACAAAGACAACCAATCCATGCCTAGAATAACATCGAATTCTCCTAATTCAAAAGGTATAGGTCGGCAGGGAAAGTATGTCCTGAAATTTCTATGGAAAAATTAGGACATAATTGACTTACGGGCACTTTGTCTTTATTATCCATCTCTATGGTCAATGGTTCATCTAGGTCTTCCAAAATTAATTGCATTTTATTCACACAATTCATGGATATAAAAGAATTGGATGCTCCCGAATCAAATAAAATGTTAACAGGTACAGAATTAAGGGAAAGCGTACCTGCAACTACATCGGAATCCTAAGCCGGAGATTCCTTAGTCATCTTAAAGGTTCTAGCTCTAGCGGTACCTGTTGCTGGTCCTTGGGATACACTTTTTCCAACACTATCCTGGGTTACTGATCTGTAATTCCTAGAGATATGCCCCACTTTGCCACAACTAAAACAGGTTACTCATTGGGTCTCGGACTTGCACTCAGTGGAATAATGACCTTTCTGGCCATATTTAAAATAGTTGACATTTTCTCTGCACTGACCACTGTGCTTCTTTCCGCATATCTTACAGTCGATCATTGGCTTATTGAACTTTGTTGGGGTAGAACTAACTGAAGTAGTATTGGGCCTAGCCTGGGGGAAATTCTGTCTCCTGAACTTCCTATCCTTATTCTTTCCAAACCGGCACTGAAACTTCTAACTTACTCCTCCTGGTTCTTTCCTAGCAGGTCCACCTTCAAACTTTCTTTTCTTCTCGCCCTGCTCCTTAGCAGCTTGTTATTCCCTAAAAATACAACAAAAATTACAGAAGGGGGGTTGAATGTAATTATGGCTTCTTTTTGAGATTTTTAAAATTGTTCTAACTCAACAATATATAAGTGTTTGATTTGCAAAGTGTGGAATGAGAGAATTGTATAAATCAAAACACAAGTGTTTAAAACTTTCTGGTGGATTTAAATGTATCCACCAGATATATATATATATATATATATATATATATATATATATATATATATATATATCGAGAGAACCCTGTCAAGCTTGAATAGCTCACAGCTGCTTTTACAAGTGAACAAACAAACTACTGAGAAATTCTTAACAGATACAGCCTTTTCTATTTCTCTTATAAAATGTGTTTGCTTATTGTTTGTTCTACTTGCTACACTTGGTTTATATATAACCAAGTTTACATTGTAATAAGACCGGATAATAAAACAAAACCTATCAAGTCTAACTCCATGCTGCTTCACTACTCTATTTCAGCATCTTTGAATATCTTCATAATAGCATGGAAATGGTAATGCTTCTTTGTTCTCAAAACCCTGCTAAAAAGGCTGCCACATTCCTTTTTCAAACACCCAACGCATGTGACTGTGTTGTCACTGTCAACAGATATTTGAATTGATCATCCGTCGGGTACATGCTTGTTATCCGTCGGGTAGTCTTGTTGATCATCTGTCGGGTAGCTTTGTTGATCATCCATCGGGTAGCTATTTGACACTTGACTCCATTTCATTTATGCAGAATTACAAGGCATCTAATATTTACAATTAATCAACCTATTATGCATATCTACTAGTAGTCAACATGACTCATATGCTACTACAGAATCTACACAAAGTTGTTTTCAGAAATGTGCTACATTACTTATTGTTACATAAGCTACTCACCCGATGGATATCAATTAGTCATCCGTCGGGACTATATTGAATCATCCGACCTGACTATAATTGATCATCCGTCAGTTGCTACAAAATTCACTAAGTTAAATTTACTAAGGTGTTTTGTTTAGCTTATCATCAAGTACACAACATATTCCAAACAATCTCCCCCAATTTATGTCTACTGAAATTGTAGCCATAAATTAAGAGAAACTTAATGATAAAAACATCCTAAAAATACAGATTGAAAAATAGTAGATAAAACTGATAAGTGCTACAAATTTACTGAAAATTGAACAGTGCAAAGTACACAAAGAAATTGCTCACAATAATTATCAAGGTGCTCCTCTAGTCTGAGCAGATAGATCTATTTCCTTGATTGTCTGGATTTCTTTCCAAGCCTTTTGTTGTTTTCTTCAATTTGATTCTGGAGTTGTCTGTAGAAGTCAAGTTCATCAACTTCTGAGAGATTTAGGATTTCCTGTATTTCCAAAAGAGTCTCATTGCTAGAGATACTTAATTGGTCCTCCAACCTGAAGAATCTTCTAACTCCTTTTTCTTCCCTGAATTCCATCAGCCATTAGGGCCTCAGATGCACTAAGGCAGCCTGAACTACCGAAGTATACGGCTTGAGTTGTAATGCTACAACTCCACTCCTAATCTCTGGATTCAACCATTGTTGAAACCGCTTCGCTCGCTGAGCTTCCGAACTTACATACTCTGGTGCTATACGGGCCAATTCTGTGAACTTGGCTTCATACTCCGTGACACTCCTATCTCCTTGCTTCAACTCTAAAAACTCCATCTCCATCTAACTCTGGAGACAATCAGGAAAATATTTTTCAAAGAACAGTTCTATAAATTGGGTCCATGGAATAGGACCTTCTCCTTCTAACGCTCGCGTAGACTCCCACCAATAGTTTGAATCATTTTTCAGAAAATAACTAGCATAATCTGTCTTTAAATCTTCACTCACCTTGGTGAGTGCAAAAGCCTTATCCATTTCCTTTAACCATATCCTGGCAGCGACATGATCTACTTCACCTTTAAATTCTAGTGGTTTCACAGCCTGGAAAGACTTAAAACTAACAACTTGGTTTGTTCCCCTCATCTCATGCTGCTGTTGGATCTGCAGCTGCTGCTGTTGGATTTGCTGCTGCTGTTATTGCTGTATGAGCTGTTGTTGTTGTTGTTATTGCTAGAATTGTTGTCGTTGTTGTTGGAATTGCTGTTGTTATTGGGCCACCTGAGTAGACTGCTGATGCAATAAATCTATCAATTCACTCATGGAGGGATCCCCAGCAGATCCGTTATTGGGTTGAGAATTTTTCTTAAGTGACATTCTCCTGAAACATAACAGTCATATATAAGAATATGGATTGCTCCAAGCAGTTTATTCATATACATCAGGAGAGTGTTACCACTAAAACAATATCCTCATCCTCAGTTTAATTGGAGCCACCCTGGGTGAATGATCATAATCTAAAAATACCGGCAACAGAAGCAACAATGATAGTAACAAAAATAATAACAACACACAAGGATATATAAAAACTGAACAACAAAATAAAGCAGCTACTGTATAACAATCAACATAAATCCAACTGATACAACTGAAATCCAATTGAAAAGAAACCATCCATATACACAACAAAACTGGTTGTCATAGCGGCCTCCGCCTACTACAAACTACCACAACATAATGTACATATATAAAGAAAATAACAATAGAACTCCTAGAAGCCAATTATGAGCTTTGTATATCACTGTTGGATTCCTGGTCTAACCACTGCCACTGTCATCGATAGAACCTAACTCAAACACCAACCAGTTTACCAGGTTCTGGTAGCACATGGGCCTGCACCTCAGGTGAAGGGGCATGGATTCCCTGGAAAGGTCCAATTAGCATCTGGTCAAGCTGTGCAGCCAACCACGGGCTCTACTCTCTAATGAAAGACCTATTCACCACTTGGTGAACATGGTACAGAATCGGGGAAGAGGTAACGCTAGGCGCAGATGGAGGAACCAGAGGTCTCGAAGAGGAAGAACTAGGAACACAACCAGGAGGAAAGTCCCTAACAGCAGACACAGACTTACGTACCCAGCGAGGACGGACACTAGGTCCAGGGATATCCCTCGGTACAAATGAAGGAACTGGTGGGGGAGGCAAATGAGTCTCCTCAGCTATAACATCCATGGTCCTCTGGGAGTTAGAGCTATCCGAGTCTGATGGGTTCTCCCGGGATGGAGACCTAGAGATCATAATAGGCCACTGCCAACAGGATAAAAATATAATAAATACACAACAAGGTCAAGACAGTGTTATCAAAACATCAATGGATGCCTGGGTAACGCCGTCGGAACCCTCCACTGACTCTAAGGGTTTGCTCCTCTATATGAGTTGCTGACTCACCTTAAGACACAGTTCTATACCTTTTTTACTCAATCCCTAACCTGAATCAGGGACTTGAACCTGTAGGTCTGATACCAACTATGACGGCCTCAACCAAGACCCGATCCAAGTTCAAGTATGATCCAAGCTATACATTATTACAAACTATGTATTCAAAAGTCTGACACACTAACTTATTCAGCAACTCATCAGACCGCATATGGTCTGAAACACGGTTCTGCCAAGGTCTGATCGGTCTTCTAGGCATCTGCGATATATATATATCAAGATAATCGCTCAGCAATACCAACATATGAATATCAAGATAAAAACAGTAATGTAAACATATATAAGAACATAACTATAATCAACATGAAATCCGAAATCTGTAAATCATTTCAAACAACAGTATATAAAGAAAAGCTGAGATAACTGGATATCACTGGCTAGCATGCTTTTAACAAAACAAACATAGTAGTGTGCTGCGTAAGTATTAGAGTCCAATATTAGCATGCTATTCACATTTAGAAATCCACTGTATCAATTACTTATACCCTTACGGGAACCACAAAGCCAAATCAGATACGTAATGAATATGTGAAGACAGCTGATCAGGTTATCAACACCAGACAGCTCTAACTGCCATCCCATATACCTGTTCCGGAACTCAGAGACTAGCTAGGTCTCTGACCTGCTGGACTAATCGGTTATGAATTGCGCGTAATCCCACCTCAATAAGCCTACTCTGGCCCCTATGTATCCCATATCTGATCGTTTTATCCAGTTTTCAAAACACTTGTACCTATCTCATTTCAAAACCATTCATTTTAACAACACACATAATATGAGTACACAAATCATTTTCATTCGAGATATGTACCTTTTCGAAGTTACTTTTCCCCAAAACAGGTTTAAAACAATAATTTATAACTACAGGGAATACATAACTTAAAATGTTTCCGTTCCTTTACGAGAATAAAATAATAGTCTATTGATACTGTTGTGCATATGTTGTGTACTTGATGATTACATAAACAAAACATCTAAGTAGAATTTATTTAGTAAAATTATGTAGCACTCGACTAGAAAGAATTATAGTCCCGATGGATAACTCATTCTAGTCCCGACGGATGATTAACTTCTTATCCATCGAGTGAGTAACTTATGTAATAATAAGTTTGTAGCACAGTTATGTATGCACCTTTGTATAGAATCTGTAGTAGCATATAAGTCATGTTGACTTTAACTAGATATGCAGAATAGGTTGATTAATTGTACATTAATGATGTCTTGTAATTCTGCATAAGTGAAATAGAGTCAGTGTAATAACCCCAATTTTTGGGAAAATTTTGAAACCCTTATGAATAGTGTTTTTGCTGAATGAGAAAACTTTTCATACCACACTATGTAGGGGTTCTTTTATTGATCTTCTGAGATATTATTAGTACTCTATGTGGTATATAAGTGTATGTAAAGATTGTCAGAATCCAAATCCGAACACTTTAATTTTTCCCGAAAATCCACCAGATACCGAAAGAATTGAGTATAAGGTAACATGATTAAAAGGATTTAAATTCAAGGATTATAAGAGAGGATCATAAAAGGAATATAATGTATTGAGAAAGGTTAAGGGAACCCAAGTAATAAGATCCCGGGTATGATCCCTCAAACGATAAACGAGAACAAAAGTTAAGCGAACCGTAAAATAAATAAACGGTCAAGAAACAAGCTTGTAAGAGAAGCAAGGGAGATTAATCAAGTGGAGTAGAAAATAGATGACATCATCAATCCATAAGAATTAGACAAGTGGCTAGATGGTGAGGTAAGCATGGTGATGCAAGCATTAGTCAAGATATTTATCCAAGATTAAACCTCCACCAAGTATTCTAATCACATTTTTTAACCAAGTAATCAACCAAGCAACTCATTTCTTCTCTCCCCACCTTGTAGCTTCGACTTTTTCATGAAAAATGGAGGTTTAGAAATTCAAAGTCCAAGCTTGGCTCATTCATAATTCTCAAGGTAATTCCCATGGCTTCTTGATATTATAACTTAGTTATCCTAGAAGTTTGAGCTTCAAAAATCATGTCTTTCTTAGCTAATTAATTCATCAAAGATGATGATGAATAGTAATGAATAGTAACTTTCAAGAACTAACTTTGATTTCTTGATTTCTTTTGGAAGTTCAAGGTTGTTTAAGCTTAGATCAGGGCTCTCTTAGGAATTTCAAGGCTCTTTGATGATATTAAGAAGCTCCAAGAAGGTATAACCAAGCTTTCCCCTTTGATTTAAGTTATAAGTTTGTATGAGCTTGGATTGTAAATGGAGGTTTTAATGGTTGAATTAGTGAATGAGAGATTAAGCATGTTTAGTTATGTATGTAAGTTATTGTAGTTAATTATTGAGCCGTTATCATACTTGGTATTAGAATTATGATCCATGGATGTTTTGACTTAGAAAATGGTGGAGTGGTAGGTTGGTTTGTTTGTGGTTGATGTTTGGATTGTTGTGGTTGGTTTGGTGTTGATTGGTGGTGATTTGATATTGAATTGATTTGGTAAAATTTGGGAATCGCTAAGGTATAGCCGTCGTAATGCCCAATTTTCCTTAAACTGTTTTGTTCATGACTTTTGCACCCTAACACTAACTACCATGAACTGACCATTGCCATGATTAGATAGTTCATGTTTCAAGCTTTGTTTTGATATGTAGTTCGTTCGATTCCGATGCACGGTTTAGGAGAAACGACCGTTTTAAGTAACGGTGTTTCGCGAACGAACCTTTACCCCTCGCCTTACTTTGAAACCTTGGTTAAGGCCCTTAAATGACTAATCGGAGCATGAAACATTTATGTAGAGTGTGTTAGGCAGTTGATAAGATACTCGCGAAGGAATCGCCTTAAAACTCGTAAAGGTTAAATTATTAAAAATGGTGGAGCCGAGGGTACCCGAGTGACTTAAGCGAATCAGTGAGAGCAAAACAAGCGTTAGAGTCTAAGTTAGTTAAAGTATAGATTTACAAGTGACTTTGGTTTAATTCCAACTTACTTGTTGCTTATAGGTTACCAGACTCGTCCCGAGCCATTCGTAACCCCCAGTCGCTCAGGCAAGTATTCTATCCGTTATACTGTTGTTGTGATGTATACACTTGTATATGCATTATCTTGCGATAGATGCATGTTGGTTATTTAGCAAATTCTTGCGATATATTGTAGCATGTGATATGGTATATATGCATGCCTGTTTCATATTCTTGAAATATATATCTGTTGGTTCAGTTGATAATACCTATGCTAGAGGATAGCGGTATCTTGCATATACCCTTAGTATAGGGACCCAAAGGTGAAAATATTTTCAAAAACCGGGAGTCGAGGATCCCGAGTAGATTTTATATATATGGATATGGATATTTATATATATATATATTTATATATATGTATGGTTATAGTTTTCTAAACTATTAATCGAATAAGGTTTATTCGATAACTTGAAACTTTATTTTATTATTAAATATTATTTTGAATATTCATTTGAGGATGTATGACTCCTTTATTTTATTTAATGAATATTATTTATAATATTAATTCGAGGTATTATGACTCAGCTTATTTTATTTATTGAATATTATTTGAATATTCATTTGAGGATCTATGACTCCGATTATTTGCTGAGATATATTCTTTATTTTATTAAAGAATAAGGTGTAAATAATCAAACTTATTTTCGATTATTCAAATAAAGATAATACTTTCATATAAGTATATCTTTGGTTATTTAATACTCGTTTCAAGTATAAATTTTAATACTTCTACTTCAATTATTTTTATAAAGATTATTCTTTATGGGAATATTATTTAATTAATAATATTCAGATATTTTCTAATATTCTGGGGACTGATTTACTTCATTAAATCAGCCTTACTCCAAACACTCTTTAAAGTGTTTTCGAGTCTTCAAAATGATTTTTAAAAGTCAGAGCGGATCCCAAAACTCATTTTTATATTTAAGATCTTCCTTTTTTTAAGGGGATTTAAATACTCGCTCAAAACCTGGGGAATCCGGCTCTGTGGTGTATTTTATATTCGCAACGAGGTTGCAGTTTTGGTAAATGAATTGATTACTTGCCCAATGTTCGGGAAGTAAGCCCATCTAATTGAGTCGGCATAAGCGACAGGCCGGGGTACGGTCTATTATTGTGTAAGTGGCTGGGTGGCAGTCCATCAACGCGTGAGGGGCCGGGGTACGGTCGAGCGCAAGGTCCTAATGCGGCCAGGGTGATGACCGGTGAGGAATTCATCCATCTACAGTAGAAAAGGTTACTTATTGGTATCTTTGCCTGATCAGCAAGATATCGGGTTTATGCCAAAATTCTTTTCCTTTCCAAAATTCATTGGATGTTTCAAACTCTTTTCATACTTTACATAACAGAGGTTCCAGGAAATGTTTAAGAGATATATATATGTGGATATATATATATATCGGGACTAAATAAAGTATCTCGTAACTTTATTTCATTCAATAATATTTCAAAGATTGAATCTATTCAAATCTTGTCTTGTAGTCTCATCTATGTGATGAACTTTTGAAACTGATTATAACTTGAACGGTGGTAGTTCAAGTAGTATTGGGAAAGATATAAGTATATTGGGGTATTTGGTAACCTCATCTTTTAAACTTATATCTAATTAATAATTGTCTTATGAATGACAAAGATTTTCAGAAAAACGTTGAGACAAGGTTAGATATATGAGATCACCTTGCAATGATATTTTTTTTTATACAGTTATACACTGGGACTTTGTGTATATTATGCATGGAAGAGGACTTCCAATATTTTGAAAAGTATATATATATATATATACTGAATATTTTGCGACTTCATCGCATTAAGATATCAAACTTGGTTCATTTCTTTTGACCAAGACTTTCATGAGTACTAAGAGAAGGCTCATATACTATTAATCATTATGCATATTATTTTGGTGGGCTTGCTGCTCACCCTTGCTTTCTTCTTTCATCACACAACATCAGATAGACAAGATGAACCGGACCAAGCTCCCGATTCGCAAGAGGTTAGGAGACGTTCCGCAGTTTTTTAGAAGCACTGATGCCGCCGTAGCTGAGGTAGGAACTACCAATAGGCTAGGCTTTCAACTTTTGATGTATCAGATTATGTATATTTATGAATTATAATAATGGCAAAGAAATGTAAATTTATTCAGAAACCTGTTTAAGGTGTATTGGCATATAATTGTGGAATAAAATGACTTGTGATTATTTTTGGATATTCATCTCTGAGACTATAACTTGTGGTGTGAGTTTATTGTGGGGTCACAGTACAGAGTAATTGATTATTTATTAAGATTGGGTGTTATTAAGGGAAATGGAACTCGTGACAACCCGGATCCCCGACCCCGGATCTGGGGGTGTTACAGAAATGGTATCAGAGCTAAGTGTTATAAACCTCAGAGATGATGTGACGTTAAGATAATAAGTTCACTAAGATAATAAGAACTCTTGCCAAGTTCATAGTCGGGCTACCTAACATAGTACTGACAGTTAAAACCCTTATGGGAACCCTTATAAATATCGTGATAGAAGCGTAGTTCGTTATCGTATATGGTAGCGGGACACCGAACCCTGAGGTTGAGGAGCAACAGCGCGATGATGTTTTATTACTAATTGGAGATCGGATTGTGGATCCGATAGAGTGTCCTAATGCAGGACCGGATGATGTTGATATTGAGGGTGTAGCGGTTGAGGATGTTGTCCTAGATGGGATTGTTGCTAAGGAGGATCTCGTGGAGGATCCTGACAAGAATGAATAAAGGACCACTGATGAATTGATGACCATGGTTATGGCAACTCCCAGAGGTAGGATTGGCCGGTCACTATCGGAGGTTCGTTCAAGTTTGTAAAGATAGTAGCCCCTTTAACGCGGCTTACTCGTAAGACTGAGAAGTTCGAATGGACAGAGAAATGCGAGAACAACTTTTAAGAACCGAAGCAAAGGTTGGTGACGTTCCCTATGTTGGCGTTGCCGGATGGAAAATGAGATTTTATGATGTGTAGTGACGCTGCGCATAAGGAATTAGGGTGCTTCATATACAACACAGCAAGGTAATCGCGTACGCATTAAGACAATTAAGGGAATATGAAATTCGATATCCCCGCCCATGAGCTTGGGCTCGTGGCAATAGGTTTGCCCTAAATATTGGAGGCACTGCTTGTATGGATAGAAGTGCGAGATTTACACAAACCATAGGAGCTCTAGTACATTTTGCGTAGAAAGAGCTCAACATACGCCAGAGGAGGCGGTTAGAGCTAATCAAGAATTATGATTGGGAGATTCTGTATCATTCGGGGAAAGCCAATATGGTGGCTGATGCCCTTAGTAAAAAGGAGAGACTCAAGATGATAATGTCTTTTAGAGAGTTTATAAGAGATTTTGAGAAAATGGAAATAGTAGTGAAGGTAACCGGAGCCGGTACCGAAAAGCTGTTTGAGATAGCAATACAACCCGAATTATTGGAAAAGAACATATTGTGCCAGTAAAGGTGATGAATGAAGGCAGAGAGCCAACGAATAAATATGAGATTAATACCGAGAAAGATGATAAGGGAATAATGAGGTATTCCTATAGAATTTGGGTTCCAAATATTCAAGAGCTTAAAGATGAGATCTTAGATGAAAGTCATAGTTCAAGGAATAAGATTAAGGGCAAACCCTGAATGTAATAGTCAGGGAGGACGCCATCAAGATAGAAGGAACCCATAACATAATGAAGTGGAAAATGAGGATTTTAACGTATAAGATAACCCCAAGTATGGGAGAAGGATGAAACATTTCATACTAAGGAAATAGAAAGTCGAGTAAGGAAAGGAGACCCAAGACGGTACTCCTATACGATAATTTATAGACCAGTCTAGACAGAACTTAGACTATTATCCCCAACCACCACACTGAGGAAACAATGTGGTGTGAAATTCTTTCATAACCTTTAAATCGCTAAGCTCTCAGAGTTCCAAGGAACAGGCTGACCCAGCCGAGGCAAGAGCCTGGCTAAAGGAAATATAGGAATCATTTGAGATTCTAAATGATTGACAAATCTCAAAAGGACTGTTTTTGTCACTTACCCTCCCAAGAGAGAGACCACCCGCTGGTGAAAGGCCAAGGAAGGCACGGAGCAAGAGATTATAATAAACTGATTAAAGTTCAGCCAATTGTTTTCGGGAAAGTAATTCCCAAGGTTATGGAATAGTGTAAAAGCTTTAGAGCCAGAACAAAGGCAGACGAGTATGATGAATTATGAATCTAAGTTGTAAAAGTTATCAAGATTCGTTCTGAGGACACGAATCCAGAATGACGGGATGTTTGAAATCAATGCTTATGTTGTGTTGGTTCATGAAATAATGATAAGAGAAAGGAAAATAAAAAGAAATTGAAGTAGAAAGGAATATAACGGCAATAGAGTTTGAGGTATGATAAGGGAGTTGGGTATGAGGAAACCCTAACGACTCGTAGCAATAGAAATAGAAAAGTATGCATTCGTCAGGATGAGGGTGATTCACCATGAGTTAAAATTGATGGTTGAAGGCATAAGAGTTATGTATATTTTATCCCCTTTAAGTGGGGAGGATTTGAGGAAACCTTAAGATAGTTCGAAGGATAAATATTGAGACGCAGATAGACTGAGGAGACAAGGAAGTAAGAAATTAGGAAAATTGGATGAAGGAAGTGACCTTCAAGAATGTGAAGTGTAAGACCGGTGGCTTGATACCCAGGAAGGGAGACGCCAGGTATGAAAGATATCCCAACATCGAGATGACTGTTGAGATAAACAACAAAAGTAAATAAGGATTTATTAAGAAGAAGTTCACGTTGAACACGACCAATATCTTCCAGATCATCCATGTGATCATTACCAAATCAGGAAAGAAAAGCGGATAACCATTTTTATCTTTTGGAGGCCATGTGGATTGACCTTAACTTGAATAAGGATGCTATTGTGAAATTCGGTATAGACTATCGAGGTGGAAATGATTGAATAAGATACCCTTATCAGGGATATATGACTTTATTTATCCATGGAAGGATGCTTGTACCTTTTTAAAGGTGGAATTAAGGATAGAACATCGGTAACTTAAAACGAATCCTAGGGGAATGCATAAAGGTTGGCATTTCACCCTTAATAGGGATAGTATGAGTTTTGACAGTATGAATTGGAAAGGATTAAAGTAATAATAACCTTTAAGGATCAGTGGAGAAATTTTTCAGAAGTATATAGACAATGGTTCTAGTATCAGTAAATGGTATTTTGATATGCCCTGTATATAGGGAATACAGGAGGAACGATTGAAGGATAACCTTAGAGGTTTTACAAGGAGAAAGGAAATATTCGAAATTCTCAAGAATAAAAATGTTGATAAAGGAAATATGACATAATTATAATGATGCCAAGTGGGGCACGTGTTAAACCACGAGAAAGTATGGATCGAACCAGTAAAGGTCGAAATTATTCAGGGCAATTAAGACTTAAGATAAAAGATGTTCTAAGTATGATTGAGAGTCAGTCGTGACAGTGATTAACCTCTAACGACTGAGGCAATAACTTATGGAAAAATGGTGATATTTTTTTTTTTACTCATCAGATTTTAAGGAATACATCTTCACAAAAGCAGTGATTGAAATAAGGTAGAAGATTTATTTGGAGGTGGTTAAAATGACATTGACTGTAAGGAAATTTTACTATCAGGAAAGGCCAAAGAGGTGGCCGACACTTTAAGGGTAAGAGGATAATTATAGGCGCGTGTGCCAAACGAATAC
The DNA here is from genome assembly GCF_009905375.1 of Apium graveolens. NCBI lineage: Eukaryota > Viridiplantae > Streptophyta > Magnoliopsida > Apiales > Apiaceae > Apium > Apium graveolens. The sequence goes on from NC_133655.1 coordinate 89,776,828, forward strand.
AGTGATGATGGTTAGAAATGTGAAGGTTGAATTATGGTTTGGAAGATTGACATTCCTTCTGATGACTGTGCAATACCCAACCGTAATAGTAGTTGGTAAAGGTTTAATTCGTGTAATCGCCATGAACGGGCTATCTATCTTAGAAGGTCCTATCTTGAGATAAGCCAGGACCATGTTTCAAAAAGGACTAGATGAACCCTTGAGTTAATTCTTCTATTTAGGGCGTATGATTAAGAATAGTATTAACCTGCTATCGTTGCTTTGATTGAAACTCTTCTACACTTTTATCTGCTTCATGTCATGTATGTATGTCAGGATCAGGAGTGTTCTTCATAAATCAGAAATGGTGATTATGTTACCTCCTTAGAAGGATTTGATACGACATGTATGGACTCCGTATGGTTAGCTATTAAGATTTCATGGAAAGTGAATGATGACAATGGGTCAGTGGTGGACCATAGTAAGGCATCAATGATTCTGCGAGTAGTGAGCTGATTACAACCGTGAGAGTTGTATTGGAATGGGTGTTAAGATTGAGTACCACTAATCGGGTCATGGTAGTGTATAAGTTATCATTGATAGACTAATTAAGTAGAGTATCTACCTGGTGAATAATTATTCTTTCTTATCAATAGAGAGTCGTATTATTATACGAGGAAGGTTGCGGTGCAAGCATAGAATTATAGTAACGATGATGTATAGAATGAGATCCCAGATTCGATTTTTGATGTCGAGGGAGTTTCAAAGGTGATTATGTATAAGCTCGAGGAAGAGTGTGGGTCCATGGAATGATGGACGGAATAGAAATATTTAGGCATGGGAAATACGATGCTATAATACTTGATGCTGATATAAATACGTTTATGTTTTGTTCTCCTATGACAAACCTCTATAATTCAGAGGTAGGTTCCAAGCCAGATATTTTGTGGCAGTATATATATATTTTTTTATATATACAATTCTCTTCAGTTCGTTCTTTTCTCTTCTTTTCATTTCATGTAATCTGAGAAGAACAACCCTTCCAGAAGGGGAGGTATTGCCGAATGACTATCTATCTGTGTGATAGAAGCCTAGTAGGATACCATCTATTATTTAATTGCTTGTCAAGTACTAAAGGCTGACCACCTTCTGTACTAACTATGCAATATAACAAGTGTTCATGATCATAGTGATCTCTCAACAAATTCCTTTACTTCTATATGATTGATCAAGCTTCCAAAGATAGAAGCAGCTGAAAAAGGAGTAATAAAGTGGTGGTAGTATGCGGAATGGGAACACATTCGTGATACTAAGGTTGACGTGATTATTAAAAGGTTATAGAACGCTAACGAGCAAAAGTATAACTAGTATAATATTAGGAACGGAAGGTTGTAGCGATTACGAACTAGAAAAGAATGGGTATTGAGAAGTAAAAGCTCTAATGCTAAACGCTATAATGAGAGTCTGTGCAATAGACTTGAAAGAATTTGGAATGATCACTTAACGCGGATTTAGTTATATCACGACAATAGATCATATGTCATTATCGAGGTGTCACCTTATGAGATCCTTGAGGGTAGATAATGTCGATCTCCCTTATGTTAGGATGAAGTTGTAGAGCGCAAGATGCTCGGACCCGCAGTAGTCCAAAGGACCAGGGATATAATAGATCTAATCAGAGGACGGCTGGTAGTAACCCAAGATGGACATAAGAGGTATGCTGATTTGACTCAAAAAAGGACAAAGAGTATGAAATAGGGGGCCTATTAATGTTATAGGTATCCCCTTGGAAACCCTTGAAAAGGATTGATGAGGTTCAGAAAGAAAGGAAAGCTAAGTCTACAATTTGTTGGACCCTTGGATATATTAAGACGTTTGGGAAGTTAGCATATGAGCTAGCCCTACCCCCGAACCTGTAGCAAGTTCATAACGTGTTCCACGTATCAATGTTAAGGAAGTGTAATTCGGATGCCAGACAAATAGGGGCAAATGAGCGCATAGACATGCAACCAGACGTAACCTATATGGAGCAACCAGGAAGGGTATAGAGTAAAAAGGAACGAGTGCTTAGGAGAAGGGTTATCAAACTAGTAAGAGTTTGATGGTAGAACCACAATGTGGGAAAATTTACTCGAGAGTTAGAAAGTGCAATGCTAAGAGAGTATCCCTATTCACTTTCTATCTGATTCCGGGACGGAATCCTTTTAAGGAGGGGAGACTGTAATAACCCCAATTTTTGGGAAAATTTTGAAACCCTTATGAATAGTGTTTTTGCTGAATGAGAAAACTTTTCATACCACACTATGTAGGGGTTCTTTTATTGATCTTCTGAGATATTATTAGTACTCTATGTGGTATATAAGTGTATGTAAAGATTGTCAGAATCCAAATCCGAACACTTTAATTTTTCCCGAAAATCCACCAGATACCGAAAGAATTGAGTATAAGGTAACATGATTAAAAGGATTTAAATTCAAGGATTATAAGAGAGGATCATAAAAGGAATATAATGTATTGAGAAAGGTTAAGGGAACCCAAGTAATAAGATCCCGGGTATGATCCCTCAAACAATAAACGAGAACAAAAGTTAAGTGAACCGTAAAATAAATAAATGGTCAAGAAACAAGCTTGTAAGAGAAGCAAGGGAGATTAATCAAGTGGAGTAGAAAATAGATGACATCATCAATCCATAAGAATTAGACAAGTGGCTAGATGGTGAGGTAAGCATGGTGATGCAAGCATTAGTCAAGATATTTATCCAAGATTAAACCTCCACCAAGTATTCTAATCACATTTTTTAACCAAGTAATCAACCAAGCAACTCATTTCTTCTCTCCCCACCTTGTAGCTTCGACTTTTTCATGAAAAATGGAGGTTTAGAAATTCAAAGTCCAAGCTTGGCTCATTCATAATTCTCAAGGTAATTCCCATGGCTTCTTGATATTATAACTTAGTTATCCTAGAAGTTTGAGCTTCAAAAATCATGTCTTTCTTAGCTAATTAATTCATCAAAGATGATGATGAATAGTAATGAATAGTAACTTTCAAGAACTAACTTTGATTTCTTGATTTCTTTTGGAAGTTCAAGGTTGTTTAAGCTTAGATCAGGGCTCTCTTAGGAATTTCAAGGCTCTTTGATGATATTAAGAAGCTCCAAGAAGGTATAACCAAGCTTTCCCCTTTGATTTAAGTTATAAGTTTGTATGAGCTTGGATTGTAAATGGAGGTTTTAATGGTTGAATTAGTGAATGAGAGATTAAGCATGTTTAGTTATGTATGTAAGTTATTGTAGTTAATTATTGAGCCGTTATCATACTTGGTATTAGAATTATGATCCATGGATGTTTTGACTTAGAAAATGGTGGAGTGGTAGGTTGGTTTGTTTGTGGTTGATGTTTGGATTGTTGTGGTTGGTTTGGTGTTGATTGGTGGTGATTTGATATTGAATTGATTTGGTAAAATTTGGGAATCGCTAAGGTATAGCCGTCGTAATGCCTAATTTTCCTTAAACTGTTTTGTGCATGACTTTTGCACCCTAACACTAACTACCATGAACTGACCATTGCCATGATTAGATAGTTCATGTTTCAAGCTTCGTTTTGATATGTAGTTCGTTCGATTCCGATGCACGGTTTAGGAGAAACGACCGTTTTAAGTAACGGTGTTTCGCGAACGAACCTTTACCCCTCGCCTTACTTTGAAACCTTGGTTAAGGCCCTTAAATGACTAATCGGAGCATGAAACATTTATGTAGAGTGTGTTAGGCAGTTGATAAGACACTCGCGAAGGAATCGCCTTAAAACTCGTAAAGGTTAAATTATTAAAAATGGTGGAGCCGAGGGTACCCGAGTGACTTAAGCGAATCAGTGAGAGCAAAACAAGCGTTAGAGTCTAAGTTAGTTAAAGTATAGATTTACAAGTGACTTTGGTTTAATTCCAACTTACTTGTTGCTTATAGGTTACCAGACTCGTCCCGAGCCATTCGTAACCCCCAGTCGCTCAGGCAAGTATTCTATCCGTTATACTGTTGTTGTGATGTATACACTTGTATATGCATTATCTTGCGATAGATGCATGTTGGTTATTTAGCAAATTCTTGCGATATATTGTAGCATGTGATATGGTATATATGCATGCCTGTTTCATATTCTTGAAATATATATCTGTTGGTTCAGTTGATAATACCTATGCTAGAGGATAGCGGTATCTTGCATATACCCTTAGTATAGGGACCCAAAGGTGAAAATATTTTCAAAAACCGGGAGTCGAGGATCCCGAGTAGATTTTATATATATGGATATGGATATTTATATATATATATATTTATATATATGTATGGTTATAGTTTTCTAAACTATTAATCGAATAAGGTTTATTCGATAACTTGAAACTTTATTTTATTATTAAATATTATTTTGAATATTCATTTGAGGATGTATGACTCCTTTATTTTATTTAATGAATATTATTTATAATATTCATTCGAGGTATTATGACTCAGCTTATTTTATTTATTGAATATTATTTGAATATTCATTTGAGGATCTATGACTCCGATTATTTGCTGAGATATATTCTTTATTTTATTAAAGAATAAGGTGTAAATAATCAAACTTATTTTCGATTATTCAAATAAAGATAATACTTTCATATAAGTATATCTTTGGTTATTTAATACTCGTTTTAAGTATAAATTTTAATACTTCTACTTCAATTATTTTTATAAAGATTATTCTTTATGGGAATATTATTTAATTAATAATATTCAGATATTTTCTAATATTCTGGGGACTGATTTACTTCATTAAATCAGCCTTACTCCAAACACTCTTTAAAGTGTTTTCGAGTCTTCAAAATGATTTTTAAAAGTCAGAGCGGATCCCAAAACTCATTTTTATATTTAAGATCTTCCTTTTTTTAAGGGGATTTAAATACTCGCTCAAAACCTGGGGAATCCGGCTCTGTGGTGTATTTTATATTCGCAACGAGGTTGCAGTTTTGGTAAATGAATTGATTACTTGCCCAATGTTCGGGAAGTAAGCCCATCTAATTGAGTCGGCATAAGCGACAGGCCGGGGTACGGTCTATTATTGTGTAAGTGGCTGGGTGGCAGTCCATCAACGCGTGAGGGGCCGGGGTACGGTCGAGCGCAAGGTCCTAATGCGGCCAGGGTGATGACCGGTGAGGAATTCATCCATCTACAGTAGAAAAGGTTACTTATTGGTATCTTTGCCTGATCAGCAAGATATCGGGTTTATGCCAAAATTCTTTTCCTTTCCAAAATTCATTGGATGTTTCAAACTCTTTTCATACTTTACATAACAGAGGTTCCAGGAAATGTTTAAGAGATATATATATGTGGATATATATATATATCGGGACTAAATAAAGTATCTCGTAACTTTATTTCATTCAATAATATTTCAAAGATTGAATCTATTCAAATCTTGTCTTGTAGTCTCATCTATGTGATGAACTTTTGAAACTGATTATAACTTGAACGGTGGTAGTTCAAGTAGTATTGGGAAAGATATAAGTATATTGGGGTATTTGGTAACCTCATCTTTTAAACTTATATCTAATTAATAATTGTCTTATGAATGACAAAGATTTTCAGAAAAACGTTGAGACAAGGTTAGATATATGAGATCACCTTGCAATGATATTTTTTTTTATACAGTTATACACTGGGACTTTGTGTATATTATGCATGGAAGAGGACTTCCAATATTTTGAAAAGTATATATATATATATATACTGAATATTTTGCGACTTCATCGCATTAAGATATCAAACTTGGTTCATTTCTTTTGACCAAGACTTTCATGAGTACTAAGAGAAGGCTCATATACTATTAATCATTATGCATATTATTTTGGTGGGCTTGCTGCTCACCCTTGCTTTCTTCTTTCATCACACAACATCAGATAGACAAGATGAACCGGACCAAGCTCCCGATTCGCAAGAGGTTAGGAGACGTTCCGCAGTTTTTTAGAAGCACTGATGCCGCCGTAGCTGAGGTAGGAACTACCAATAGGCTAGGCTTTCAACTTTTGATGTATCAGATTATGTATATTTATGAATTATAATAATGGCAAAGAAATGTAAATTTATTCAGAAACCTGTTTAAGGTGTATTGGCATATAATTGTGGAATAAAATGACTTGTGATTATTTTTGGATATTCATCTCTGAGACTATAACTTGTGGTGTGTGTTTATTGTGGGGTCACAGTACAGAGTAATTGATTATTTATTAAGATTGGGTGTTATTAAGGGAAATGGAACTCGTGACAACCCGGATCCCCGACCCCGGATCTGGGGGTGTTACAGTCAGGTACCAAAATAGCTACCGACGGATGATTAACAAAGCCATTGACGGATGATCAAATGACTATCTACGGATGTTTAATATAGCAGTCGACGGATGATCAATTAAACCATCAACGGATGTTCTGAAAGTCGATGGATGATCATATGAAGAATTCAAACAGCAGTTGAATAGTGAAAGCTGACACACAGCCGTCGAGATGTATACAAACACACTGTGGAAGCCCATTAACTGGGTAATAGAGGACGAAAAGCAGCAAAGCTTAAGACTGATAGTTTTTATATTTGTTCAGTCTTTTTGACTTTGTAATCTTGGTATTATATAAACCAAGAGAGTAGCAAATAGAAAAATAACTGAGATAACTGAGAAACAAAAACAGAGAAATCTTTGTAAGAAGAATCATTAGCATTTCTGGTATTCTCAGTAGTTCTATTTTGTAAGCAGCTGTGAGCATTCCTGCACACAGAGTCCTCTCGATATATTATATATATCTCTGGTGGAATTGTTTAAATCCACCAGAAAGTTTTTAAAGACTCTTGTTTTTAATTACTTATGTTTTGATTCAATTAAGTTTCTATTCCGCGTTGTGCTAATCAAAACATTATATCTATATTCGAGTTGAACATTTTTATTTCCAGAAAAGGTTCAAGAATTCCATTCAACCCCCCTTCTGTAATTCTTGCTATATTGTTAAGGGACTAACAATTGGTATCAGAGCAAGCTCTTAATCTACAAAGTGTTTAAAGATCAAAACAATTCAGCAAGATGAACAAAAAAGATGTTGGAGTCAAGATTCCTTTTCTTGATAAAGATAATTACCATCATTGGAAGGTAAAGATGCATCTTCATATGCTTTCTCAAGATGAGGCCTATATGGACTGCATAGAAAGAGGCCCTCATGTTCCAATGAGAGCTGCAATAGGAAACGAGCCATCTGTTCCAAAGCCAAGGCATGAATGGTCTGATCCTGACATTAAACAAGTCAGGAAAGATAAAAAGGCCATGAACATTTTGTTCAATGGTGTTGATGTAGACATGTTTGATAACATCATCAACTGCAAAACTGCCAAGGAAGTTTGGGACACAATACGGATAATTTGTGATGGCACTGAGCAAGTAAGAAAAAATAAAATGCAGCTCCTGATTCAGCAATATGAGCATTTTCACAATAAAGAAAGTGAGTCACTCACTGACATTTTTAGTAGATTCCAAAAACTACTAAATGCTCTTAAGTTGCATGGAACAGTCTATTAGACTAAAGACTCCAATCTGAAATTTCTCAGATCTCTTCCAAAGGAATGGAAACCAAAGACAGTTTCATTGAGAAACTCACAAGATTATAAGGAGTTTACTTTGGAGAGACTGTATGGCATTATGAAGACCTATGAGCTTGAGATAGAGCGGGATGAAAGAATGGAGAGAGGAAAGAAGAAAGGAGGATCCATTGCACTAGGTGCTGATCTGGAAAAGGAGAAGGAAATGAAGATGGAAGCTGTAGAATCAACTTCAAAGGTCTGTGAGAATAAGGGTAAGGGGCTAGCTGCAGAAAGTGAAGAATCATTGAGCCAAGATGACATGGAGGACATTGATGAGCACCTAGCATTTCTTTCAAGGAGATTTTCCAAGCTCAAGTTCAAGAAGAACTTTGGAGCAGCCAAGCCAAATAGAAACATGGTGGATAAGTCAAAATTCAAATGTTTCAAATATGGCTTGGCAGGGCATTTTGCAAATGAGTGTAGAAAGTCAGATTCCGGTAAGAAAAGGTTTGAGTCTTTGGATTATAAGCAAAAATAATTTGATCTACTCAAACAAAAGGAAAGGGCTTTTATTACACAAGAGAATGACTGGGCAGCAGATGGTTTGGATGAAGATGAAGATGTCAGCTATGTCAATCTAGCCCTAATGGCCAAGTCTGATGAAACAGAGACAAGTTCCTCAAGCAATCAGGTATTCACTACAAACCTTGCATATTTATCTAAAGCTGAGTGTAATGATGCCATAAATGACATGTCTACAGAATTGTATCATTTGCGTGTTACACTTAAGTCCCTCACTAAAGAAAATGCTAAAATCAAAGAAAACAACTTGTTTTTAAGTGAGAGGAATAATGTGCTTGAGTCTCAGTTTGTTGAGTTTGAGAAACTAAAAATTGAGTGTCAGATTGCCAAGGAGGAATTAACTGAGTCCTTGAAAAAGGAAGAAATTTTGAAGAAGCAGCTCGAGCGTGAACAAGAGGTGATTAAAGCATGGAAAACATCCAGGGATGTTCATGCTCAAATCACTAAAGTTCAAGGAATTGAGTCTTTTTGTGATGAAGCCTGAAAGAAGAATAAATAGAAACTAGAACCTATTTTGGTAGATGGGTTGTTGACAGATGTAGACTCGACGGATGATGAGGACTATCCGTCGGATAATAAAAAGTCTTATCCGTCGAATGATGAAAATCCTCATCTGTCGGCTGTAAGCAAACCCATTAGCAAAGCCAAATTAATCAAGCTAAATGAAAAGTATGGGTCTATTTCCAAGAACTTTGTTTCAGGAGTGTCAAGTCAAGCTAAGAAAGGGAAAAAGGCTAATGTTGATCACATGACTGTCAAACAGTTAAGTGACAGACTTGAGAAAATTGAGGTAAAAACAGAGACTAAAAGGAAAAACAATAAGAATGGTAAAGTAGGGATTAACAAACACAATAACTACACACCTGATTAATATGCTCCTAGAAAAATATGTGTCAAGTGTGGTAGTGTAAATCATTTGTCTGTTAACTGCAAATCTGCTATGCCTACTCCCATGTCTGTTCAGTCTCAATTTCCCAACATAAATGCCATGCCTCCCATGCCTGCTAATGCTATGCCTACACAGAGTATGAATGCACAGTTTGCTAATATGCCATTTGCACCTAATCCATATTATGCTGCATACAATATGCCTCAAATGCCATTTAGCATGCCTTACTGGAATAACATGTTTGCACCAAGCATGTCATTTCCTGTTAGCCATAATATGCATGATAATTTTGTTGCATTAAATGGTTTCAAAGGGCCAACCCAAATGACTAAGGAAGAATCTGAAATTCCTAAGTCAAATGAGTTAAGACCTAAGAAACAGAAGAAGAAAGCTAACAAGGCAGGACCCAAGGAAACTTGGGTTCCAAAATCAACTTGATTTGATTTTGATGTGTGCAGGGAAATAGAAGGAATCTTTGGTACTTGGATAGTGGTTGTTCAAGACACATGACTGGTGATTCTACCCTGCTCACAGAGTTTAAGGAGAGAGCTGGCCCAAATATTACTTTTGGAGATGACAGCAAGGGTTATACTGTGGGATATGGCTTGATTTCAAAGGATAATGTCATCATTGAAGAGGTTGCCTTAGTGGATGGTCTCAAACACAATCTGTTGAGTATCAGCCAGATTTGTGATAAAGGCAACTCAGTAACCTTCAACAAAGAAGGCCGTGTTGTGACTAATAATCAAAACAACAAAGTGGTTCTCACTGGTGTGAGAAGAGGAAATGTGTACCTCGCTGACTTCAACTCAACTAAAGCAGAATCTGTAACTTGTCTTCTCAGTAAAGCAAGTCAAGATGAAAGTTTCCTATGGCACAAGAAGCTATCCCATTTAAACTTTAAGACCATGAATGAGCTGGTAAAGAAAGAACTAGTAAGAGGCATTCCTCTAGTGGAGTTTACAAAGGATGGACTGTGTGATGCCTTCCAAAAAGGGAAGCATATCAAAGCATCATTCAGGAAGAAATTTGATTCAGCAATTGAAGAGCCTCTGCAACTGCTTCATATGGATCTGTTTAGACCAGTCAATGTATTGTCAATTTCAAAGAAAATATTTTTCCTAGTAATTGTAGATGATTTTTCAAAGTTCTCTTAGACATATTTCCTAAACTCTAAAGACGAGGCTAGTGAAATCATCATCAATCACATAAGGCAAGTTAACAATCATCCTGATTTCAAAGTTAGAATAATCAGGAGTGACAATGGAACTGAGTTCAAGAACTATGTCATGAGAGCATTTTGTGAGGAAAATGGAATCTTACATGAGTTCTCAGCAACAAGGACTCCACAATAGAATGGAGTAGTGGAAAGGAAGAACAGATCAATTATTGAAGCTGCAAGGACAATGCTTGAAGAATCAAAATTACCAACATATTTCTAGGCTGAAGCTGTAAACACTGCATGCTACACTCAGAACATCTCTCTGATTAATCAAGCAAGATGCATGACTCCTCATCAGTTGTTCAAGAACAAGAAGCCAACTCTAAACTTTCTTCATGTCTTTAGCTGTAAATGCTATATTCTGAGAAATCAAACTGATCAAAATGGGAAGTTTGATGCTAAAGCAGATGAAGGAATTTTTGTTGGATATGTTGTTGGTAAAGCATATAGAGTCTACAATCTAAGAACCAATATTGTTGCGGAATCTATACATGTTGTGTTTGATGATAAAAGATTAAAGGACTGAAAGATGGAGATTACCATGAGAGCCTCAAATTCGACAATGTTGAGATGGTCAGTGATGATGAGAGTGATCAAGAAACAGTATCTAAGGATAATGCAGACAAATCTACCACCAATGAAGCACAAAACTCAACATCCGTCGAGTTATATAATGCTTCATCCGTCGAAAGGCAATCTGTGTTATCCGTCGGAAGACAACCTGCCTCATCCGTCGGTACTCAAAATTCACCATCCGTCGGGTTATCTAAAGGAGCAGGAAGTCAAGGTAGATCACCCATAGAAAGTACCCCTTGCTCAAATCAAAGATCCTCAAACTCAGGGGGAGTTTCTAGCAATCAAAACTCAATCACACATCAAGACAACATTGAGGTCTCTTCATCTAGAGCTAATCTACCTCAACCAAGGAAATGGACAAAAGATCACCCCTTTGAACTAATTATTGGTGATGTTTCTTCTAGAGTTCAAACCAGGAGAGCAACTCAAGAAGAATGTCTATACAGCAGCTTTCTGTCAAAGGAAGAACCAAAGAAGGTAGAAGAAGCCTTGTTAGATCCTGATTGGATTTTAGCTATGCAGGAGGAGCTAAACCAATTTGAAAGGAATAAAGTATGGAAGCTGGTACCCAAGCCTAAAGGAAAGAATCCAATAAACACCAAATGGGTATTCAGAAACAAGATGGATGAAAATGGCATAGTAGTAAGGAACAAATCCAGATTGGTTGCTAAAGGCTATTGCCAGCAAGAAGGAATAGATTTTGATGAAACATTTGCTCCTGTTGCAAGACTTAAAACCATCAGAATCTTCTTAGCCTATGCAGCCCATGCCAATTTCAAGGTCTATCAAATGGATGTCAAAAGTGTCTTTCTGAATGGAGATTTAGAGGAAGAAGTCTATGTTAGTCAACCTCCTGGCTTTGAAGATCCAAATTTTTCAGAGTATGTCTATTATCTACTGAAAGCACTTTATGGACTGAAGCAAGCACCTAGAGCCTGGTATGACACTTTATCAAAGTTCCTTTTGGAAAATCACTTCACAAGAGGTACTGTAGATAAAACTTTATTTTTCAGAAATGTTAATGGCTCTAGCATACTTGTTCAAATTTATGTAGATGATATTATTTTTGGCTCTACAGATGAGAAACTTTGTAAAAAGTTTGCCAAACTGATGCAAAGTAAGTACGAAACGAGTATGATGGGAGAACTAACTTACTTTCTTGGTTTACAAGTTAAGCAAGTTAGTGATGGAATATTCATTAGTCAAACTAAATATATTTTTTGATCTTTTAAAGAAGTTTGATCTAATGGATTGCACATCTGCAAAAACTCTCATGGCCACTGTAACTAAGCTTGAATTAAACAGTACTGAAAAGTCTGTGGATATTTCAAGCTATAGAGGCATGGTTGGCTCACTTCTGTACTTAACAGCTAGTAGGCCAGATATAATGTTTGCTACATGTTTATGTGCTAGATTTCAGGCTGATCCTAGAGAGTCTCACTTGATAGCTATTAAGAGAATTTTCAGATATCTCAAGGGAACACCAAAACTTTGCATTTGGTATCCTAGAGATTCTGGTTTTGATCTAACTGGTTATTCAGATGCAGACTATGCAGGTTGCAGAATTGACAGAAAGAGCACAACAGGAACTTGTCAATTTCTAGGAAACAAGCTTGTGTCCATATTTAGTAAAAAGCAAAATTCAGTTTCTACTTCTACAGCTGAAGCTGAATATATTGTTGCTGGCAGTTGCTGTGCACAGATTCTATGGATGAAAAATCAATTGCTAGAATATGGTTTGCAAGTTGAGAGGATTCCTATTTTCTGTGATAACACAAGTGCAATTGCCATCACTGAAAATCCAGTGCAACATTCAAGGACAAAGCACATAGACATCAAGTACCATTTCATAAGGGAACATGTAATGAATGGTACTGTAGAGTTACATTTTGTTCCAAGTGAGAAGCAACTTGCAGATATCTTTACCAAGCCACTGGATGAATCCACCTTTTCAAGTTTGGTAAGTGAGTTAGGTATGCTTAATTACTCTTGAATTTATCTGAGTTATTTTGCAAGTTGAAATGTAGCCAGAAATTTAGCTGATTTTTAGTCATGGATAAAATTTTGGCTAAGTCAAAATTTGCATCTCGACGGATGACCATTATCCATCGAGTTGAGTCATCCGTCGATATACTATTCGCAACTAAAAATCAATTACTTTTCTGGAATTTTTTAAAACTCGACGGATAACAGTTTATCCTCATCCGTCGAATTGTCTAAATCTTAACCATTAATTTCCTGAACATTATCCATCGAGTATACTTACAGTTTGTAAGCATTACACGACGGATAATGGGTGGAATTTTTACAGTTTATTTTTAAAACGACTATTTTAGGCAATTTCTATTGGGTAATTTACTTTTCTTTATTATTTTCATCCGTTGTTTTTGAGATAGTATAAAAGCTTATTTCATTCCAATTATTTTCTTTTATCATTCTCAAATTGAACTGCTTTTATTTCATTATCTCTCAAGCAAATATTCTCTTTCTCTTCAAGCTTTCATTCTCTAACAATGGCACATGTAGTAAAGATTATGTCTCAGACTGGGTTCATTTATTAGAAGAACAACTTCACTGCTTTGGTCAATAAGGGTATTCAGCAATCAGAAGACTATCACAAGATGATGGACTTCGTGAAGAACTGCAAGTTAAGTTATGTCATGCTTGAATCACCCACAATTTTCTGTGAAGTTGTTGAAGAGATGTGGACCACTGCAATCTACAACTCTACTGACAAAACCATCACTCTAACTATCAAAGGTAATGAGTTCTGTATTAATAGTGATGTGATAAAAGTATGTTTCAAAATTCATGATGATAATGTAACTTCACCACACAATGACACTGATATTATCAATATGCTTAATTCCATGCATTATGCACTTCCTACTACTAAGCTAAGTGATATTAGAAGATTAGGTCTTAGGAAGGAATGAAGTTTCATGTGTGATGTTGTGACTAAAGTTTTCTCTGGAAAAATCAGTAATTTTGATTCTGTGAACATTTCCATGCTTAACATGCTATACATGCTAGTTACAGATAAATTTTACAATTTCAGTGACCTTGTCTTGTATGAGTTAGGTTTTAAACTAGGTGAGTTAGCCAAAATGGTAAAAATGGTATATTATGCTAGATTTTTCATGATATTGGCTAACCATCTTTGTCAAGAGATTGTACATGAGAACCTAAACAACAAATTAGCTTGTTGGGTTCAAGAGAGAAGAATCATTGCAGATTTGAACAGAGCCAACCATCATAGGGATGTGCCAATGTTCTACTTTCTTGTAATGCAGACACCTCAGGTAAGTGAGGTAAGTTCATGCATACCCTCAACTATTCCGATCTCCTCAATTTCTTTGAGTTCAGGAATAGCTATGGCAACTGTGACAATGACCAAACGGTTACCTACCAAAGCTGCCAAAACAACTATAATTTCTAAATCCAAGTCAAAGAAAACCCCCACTGGTATCTCTCAAAAGGTACCAGTTGAAAAATCTACCAAAGCCAAAGAGGGGAGTGTGAAGGAGGGTCAGTTAGGTGAGGGAATGGGTGAACATCAAAGAAACCCCAAGGATAAGGTTGGAGAGTTGAGTGAATCCCATCCTAGCCACACTGCAGTTTCCCAACAAACTGCAGTGCTTAAAAAGGACAAAAGCTCACTTCTAGCTGCATCCTCCCAAAAGGATGTGGCTATTGAACAAAGCTCTCAGCCAAGAGCACAGGCCAAAAGGGTTAGGGACACAAGCTCACCCCAAACTTACACAAGAAAGAAGAAATCCAAAACCGTTGGGGATGCACAGGGCACACACACAGTGCAAACTGGTGCTAAACACACAGTCCCTGAACTTTCTCAAATTCAATCTGATGTGGCTCCAATAAATATGGAGTCACATCCAAAATCTCTTATAATAGAAGCCTCTGAAACAGCATACTCACCAACAAACTCTCTGGAAATGGATAAGATAAACACTTCAATTCCTGATTCCCCTTCTTTAACTCTGTTGGGGAAGCCAAAATCTAGTGCAAGTGAGCATCATCTTTTAGATGATTTGTTGGCTCACTTGCCAATTCTTTTAGATACTATTGTGACATCTGTGCCTCAAATAACTTCAATCAACACAGAGTCAACAATAGTTTCTCTTCCCACCTCATTCATTTCTACTCTCTCGATGGATATTTTTCATCCGTCGAGTAGTGATTGTATCCCGACGGATAAGCTTAACAGCAGTTATCCGTCAGATAGCTTTACCACTCACCCGATGGATATCACTTATCCGTCGAGTGTTTCTGCACAACTTCAAACTTCAATTATATCTAGTGCAGAAGATTTAGTGGTAATACAGTCACTCTTAGGACTGAGAAAGGAGAGTGCATTGAGTGATAGGCTGAGTTGCTCCCAGGCAAAAGGAGAGGAAAAGAGTGAATCTCAGCAATCCATTTATTCAGGATTGGAAAAAGTGAGTGAGAGGAGTCCCACCTTAGTAGGTGAAGGTGAGGGTGTGAGGGTGGGGAGCCAGGGTGAGACCCTGATGTAACAAAAGAGAGATTATGAGAGAAAGAAAGGTACAGGAGAAATAAGGGTGGATCCAGCCATTGCTAGTGAGTCAATGATTGTGGATGATGCTAAAAAGGAAAGACAATTTCAGCAACACTACAAAGCTGAAATTGATAACATTTCCTTGGATGCTGACACTTTTACTCATCCTGTATCAGCCTATCAATTATTGGCTGCTCAGGGCAATGTGGAGGCAGAACAGACTTTGAATTTAGTACACACCTCATAATCTCTTCAAAGAGATAAAGCTGCTGTCAATAGGATGCCTTCTCAAGCTGATGAGCCATTTGAAGAATTTGAAGTAAATTCTAATGTTGATGACTCTATTTCTCTGGATGGAAGCATGAACTTAGGGGGGGATGAAGGCCCAAGTTCAGTTTTAAATTTACCTGGATGGGCATGGACAAAGGAATCTACACCAGGACAATTTGGTATATCTTTGGTCAAGCAAGTGATGGCTATATAAAAGGCCCTTCAGGAAACTTCAGATACTGGTACCAAGGCTATTCTTCAAGCTCACCTAGACTCTCTACATCTCATAAAGATCCAGCACTTAAGACAGAATCTCAGTGTGGATGAACTAAAAAGAGATATAGCTGACTTGAAAACTTGTAATTCTGAGAAGCTGGATTCAGTAATGACATATGGTCATATTCTGAAAAGAAGCTAGCCAAGCTGGAAGACAGAGTTTAAGTTATTGAGAATTCAGTGGCTATCCTTCTTCAAAATCAACAGACTCAGACAAATCTTCTCATGCAACTAGCTAAAGCACAAGGCCTAACTCCTCAACTTGATGATAACAAAAAGGGGGAGAGAGAATCAAGTAAGGGGGAGAAAGGACCAACTGAGGGGGAGAAACTTCAAATACAAATCAGCAAAGTAATTGTACCTTCAATTACTGTCTCCAAGCCAACAGTTGCAGATGGTATAGATCTAATTAAAACAACAACAGCAAATTTGAAAGTTGCTGAAAAAGGAAAGTTGAGTTTGATCAACTGGAATAAGATTGATGAGGGGATACAGAAAAAGTTTGAACTAGTCAAGGAGCTAGTTAAGTCAGCCATCCATCACTCTCATGTCAAGCCAATTAGTGTGAATGAGATGAGCATGAATTATCTGGAAAAAGGACAATCTTCCTGCATCAAGTCTCCAAAGGCTGAAACAATTCTTAAACCAAGGGCAAATTATCCAAAATCATCTTGGAAGAACCCTCTGGACACCGTGTATGAGACACCCAAGCCTGATGAAAAGAAGCTTTTGTCAAGATCTATTATCTTCTATAAAGATCCAGCTGATTCAGCTTCAAAAAGGAGAATTGCTAAGATATTCAGAAATGGAAAGGAAATTTGTGTGATAGCTGGACATCCACAATTTGCTCAAGCAAAGAAAGAAGAAAAAGCCAGATTAAAGCAGGAAAAGAGGCAAGCTGCTCTAGATACAAAGAAGTCTAAACAAAAGAAAGAACAGATTGCTATCTTGGCCAAGCTACAGGCTGTAAACTCTTCTCAACAAATTCCCTCTCAACCATCTGAAGCTGCTGAATCAAAAAAGAAAATTGAAGAACAGAAGAAATCCCCAAGGAAGAAAGAATTGGTTAGAAGAACAAAAAGGAAACTGGATGTTGTTGACAAGGAATTGGAAGATCAATTTCCTAAGGAATCCACACCAGCTACAACTCAAGCATCAAAGCCCTCTGTGGTATTTGAAGACATAAGGGTGGTGGGTCCCTACAGGAACATACATGGTGAACCTATTGTGCCAAAGGATGAGCCAATAGAGTGGGATAACATACCAATTCCTGACTTTAACTTACCAATCCTTAGCAAGCCAAAAAGGACAAAGTCAAGGGCAGTCAAGAAAGTGAAGCTATCACCTCTCAAATCCAAGTCAGTAGTTAAAGCTCAACCCAAGGTCAACGGGGGAGACTACTTGTACTTGTGTGACATCAAAGAATTTTCAGATCTAAATCTTTATCTGGATGAAGTAAGGGCAATTGATGCATACAGAAACCTACCTGAAAGGTTGGTGTTCAAGTACAAAGGAGGAAGGGAGATTCCGTGGCCACTTCACAGGATTCTTCAAGAAAGCCAAGCTGTGCTGATTAAAGTCTATTCATCCTTCAAGAAAAACTTTGGGTTCAATGTAACTGCAAGAAGACTAGTATTGAAGAAGATTGAAGAGCTAAGGAGTGTTAGAGCTAAGGATGCACTCCCAAAGACAGTAATCATTCCATATACAGGGAGAAGAGTGCATCTAAGGCCCTACTGGCTGATAAAGTTCATAGATGATAAGGGTGTGAGAAGATTCTTCATATTAGAAGACCAATTGAGTATCTCTAGCAATGAGACTCTCTTGGAAATGCAAGAAAAGCTAGATCTCTCAGAATCTAATGAACTGGAATTCCACAGGCAGCTCCAGAATCAAATTGAGGAAAATAACAGAAAGCTTGGAGGAAGATCCAGACCTTCAAGGAACTAGAAAAATCTGTTCAGGCTAGAGGAGCATCTTGAATTGACCGTGAGCCAAACCTTGTACATTTTGTTTAATTGAAGCACTTTCAGTTTATCTACTTATCTTTAAAGATGTATGTTCAGGATGTTTTATTATCATCAATTATCTCTTAATTTATGGCTACAATTCCAGTAGACATAAATTGGGGGAGATTGTTGTGCATATGTTGTGTACTTGATGATTACATAAACAAAACATCTAAGTAGAATTTACTTAGTGAAATTATGTAGCACTCGATGGATAAGAATTATAGTCCCGACGGATAACTCTTTATAGTCCCGACGGATGATTAACTTATTATCCATCGAGTGAGTAGCTTATGTAATAATAAGTTTGTAGCACAGTTATGTATGCACCTTTGCATAGAATCTATAGTAGCATATAAGTCATGTTGACTTTAACTAGATATGCAGAATAGGTTGATTAATTGTACATAAATGATGTCTTGTAATTCTGCATAAGTGAAATAGAGTCAAGTGCCAAAATAGCTACCGACGGATGATTCACAAAGCCATCGACGGATGATCAAATGACTATCAACGGATGTTTAATATAGCAGTCGACGGATGATCAATTAAACCATCAACGGATGTTCTGAAAGTCGACGGATGATCATATGAAGAATTCAAACAGCAGTTGAACAGTAAAAGCTGACACACAGCCGTCGAGATGTATACAAACACACTGTGGAAGCCCATTAACTGGGTAATAGAGGACGAAAAGCAGCAAAGCTTAAGACTGATAGTTTTTATATTTGTTCAGTCTTTTAGACTTTGTAATCTTGGTATTATATAAACCAAGAGAGTAGCAAATAGAAAAATAACTGAGATAACTGAGAAACAAAAACAGAGAAATCTTTGTAAGCAGAATCATTAGCATTTCCTGTATTCTCAGTAGTTCTATTTTGTAAGCAGCTGTGAGCATTCCTGCACACAGAGTCCTCTCGATATATTATATATATCTCTGGTGGAATTGTTTAAATCCACCAGAAAGTTTTTAAAGACTCTTGTTTTTAAATACTTATGTTTTGATTCAATTAAGTTTCTATTCCGCATTGTGCTAATCAAAACATTATATCTATATTCGAGTTGAACATTTTTATTTTGAGAAAAAGGTTCAAGAATTCCATTCAACCCCCCTTCTGTAATTTTTGCTATATTGTTAAGGGACTAACACATATGTACTGAACCATAAAAGAATGGTCAGGGTACTTGCCTTGCAATGCTTTCGGAAACCCTAAGTAGCTTTTATGCTGACTTCGGTCCTGGATATACTCGACTGGGATCTACAATAAAAGAACATCCTAATCAGTTATACCGACATGCTTGATATCCTCGAATCCTAATAACCCAATTCGATAATCCGAATCGTATAATAATTATACACGTAATCACGTAATCTGTATTTACATAAGGATAAGCGTTTTGTATAATAAGGTACGTTTCTCGTATTTAAAATAAACTTTTAGAAAATTTTGGCAGCAACTTTTCTGTTTATTAGCCTACCCGTCGATCACAATCGACATCAATATTACCAACAATCAATAATCCACAATCTATAATTCCATACGTCTTGCAACTCGATTACTTATTTAGTTCCAAAAGTAATATATATAAATCATTTTTATTTGTTTTAAATAATTAGGACTCATATGAAAATCATCACTGTCCATCGTCCGCTCGTAATAATTCATCGCGGACGGTGACAAAATTAATTGGTGCCCGAAAATATTCGGCTATCCAAATAAATTCTACCGATCAATAAAATTTTCCTGCACAAGTTATTCATATCACAGATATTTATCAAAAATTTCCTTGCATATATATATACAAAAGAAATAAAATCATGATTATATCAACCAACAGACTGCACATATGCGGCCCTACAGAGGAGCCCAAACAACCGGGCCCAACTGCAAAGCCCAAAGAAACCAGCCCAACAAAGAACATCGACAGAGAATAGGGGAGCAAGCACGCGGCTATGCACTGCCCCAAACCCACACAACCGACCGAACAAACACACACACAGCCGCAACACACACATACACAATCACAACGCGCACACACGCAAGCACTACACACACATAAGCATATACATATCTATATATAGATATATACATATAAGCAACAGGGAACCACCGAACTCACTGGGAAAAACATGGCGGCGGCGAGACCGGAGCAACAGGATAGAGAAACGGAGAATCCGAAGGAAAGAAAAAAAAATAAACGAGAGAGAGACAAGTACAGGGCTCGATAAGAACAAAGGAGGAGGAGTTGTATAAATAATAAAAAAATAATATGTTGAATTTATTCCAGGAAGCCAGGTATCAGCAAAATTTTGGATACATGTCATTTCTTTTTATAAGATTTCGACACGTATCACAGAATTACTCGGGGACCCAATATTTACCCCGAAATCTGAAATTAACGAACCGAGTCATCTTTAAAATATTTTCGAAAAATCGTCAAAATAGTCTTAAACTATTAGAAACATCCGGAAGTTTATAAAAACATAAGTTTCGTAATTTTAAAACAAATTTTTTGGAACGCAATTTATCCCCGCTTTTAACAACTAAAAGAATCGACACGCGGATGAAAATAATCCCAAAAATTTCCAAAATAATTTTAAAATTCTCAGAATATTATAAACTTCATAAAATATGAGTTTTGTAATTTTTGAAGAATTCTGAATTTAAATATGGATTTTACAAATCCAAATATTTATGGACTTAAAACTATAATAAAATCACTTTTAAACGCGAAACAAAACCATACAACTCAATATTTAATTACACAATTCCATCCTATATACCAATAAATCAAAGATAAATAATAAAAAACACACCGCTGCCAAAACCAATACACATATTTTATTTAATTATTTATTCAATTATTACACTTTAAAATAATAAAAATAAGAAAAAATATACGTGTCATTATAGAAGCCAAAGGAGAAAGCTAGGAAAAAAGGTCACTCCGAAGGAAAAGCTATGATTGCAAAGTCTGATAATGAGTCATCAAACTCTGATGATGATTCAAACATTGATAGTGAATCAGATACTGATAGTGATCATGACAACAATAAAGACATTGGACAAATGGCTGCTTTATTAGTTAAAAGCTTCAAGAAGATGGTCTACAAGAACTCCAAGAAATGGAAAAGGTTTTCCAGAAAGGGTTACAGTTCCTCAAACTCTGATAAGAGGAATGACATAAGAAATACAGTTTGAAAGGAATCAAAGTTCGGAAAATTTGACAAGTCAAAGGAAAGACACTATAACTGTGATGGAATTGGACACTTTGTAGCTGACTGCAGAAAACCAAAGGCTGAGAAGAAATAATCATTGATCACAAAGAAGAAAAACTGGGGTGATTCATCAGATTTAGATGATGGTGTTAACTATGCCCTCATGGAAAATAATGAAACTGATGCTGACACTGCTGAATTAAAGGTACCTCAAACCACACTTGTTTTTGATATTGATGATATCTGTGAATTAAGATTGTTTCTTAAATCTCTGCATGTTAGTTATAGAGATCAAACTTTGAAGAATAATATAATCAAGAGTGAAAACTCTGACTTAAAGAAAAGGAATGATCACCTAGAAATTGAGTCACTTTCCATGCTAGAAATTCAAAAAGAAAGAGATAATGTTGTTTATGTTAAAGAAAGACTGTTAGAAAAGCATGAAAAAGAGTTAGGTAAAGAAAGAGAGTTTATTAAGCATTGGACTAACTCGGGAAAAATAACTCAGGAAATTTTAAAAAATGACTGTTGGGGATCAGGATTAGGATATGCAAAAAGATCTAATTTTGATGAGAAAAATGGAAAAGAAACTGAGAAGGTTAAACCAACAAATACTGATCATAAGGTAATACTGAACAAAGTTCAGCTGAAGCCCATTAAGTTTTAATCAAGTGTTGATGTTGTTAAGTCAATTCATGAGGTAGGTTCAACCTCAGCGCCTAAATCAAACTTAAATACTGATAAGAGTAAACAAGTTCACACAAAATCAGTAAATATTGGTTTAATGACTCAGAATCAGCTTAAGCAAAAGCTGAAGGAATTACACATGAAAGACAAAGAGAAAAAGCCTAGGAAAAACATGAATGGTAAAGTGGGTGTTAATGAAAATGGTACTTATAAAACTATTCCTAATGCACCTAGAAAGACATGCTTGAACTATGGTAGTACTAATCATCTTGCTAATTTTTGCAGGAAGAATAAAGAGATAAATATTGTTCCTCCCAGATCAGAGTTTAGGAATAGAGCAGATAAATATAAACCACATAATCCTTATTTTCATTGTGGTAGTGTGTGGCACTCTATTTATACATGTAAAGAGTATCACATTATATATTATGATTATTATGAACTGAAACCTTTTTAAAATAAAGCAAATACAGTTTATGTATTTGTAAATACTGATAGTAAGAATGTTAACATAAGCTCTGATATGAAGTCTTCTGCTGCATATGTTAACAAACTTAAAAAGGCCAAAGGATCAAAGTAAGTCTGGGTCCTTAAAAATACTAAATAATTTAAAAACTGATTTTAGGGTAACAAGAGAAATTCTCTAGTCTTGGACAGTGGATGCTCAGGACACATGACTGGTTATAAGTCCCTGCTCTCAGAGTATAAGGGGAAGGCTGGCCCAAGTGTTTCTTATGGAGATGACAACTTAGGAAAAATCTTAGGATATGGCAAAATCAAACTTGGGGATGTCATCATTGAAGATGTAGCTTTGGTTGCAGGACCCAAGCATAATTTGATCAGTGTGAGTCAGATCTGTGAAAGAGGTTACCATGTGAATTTCTATGAGGAACATTGTGAAATTATCAGTAAATCTAATGGCAAGATTGTAATGACTAGTGTAAGACATGATATATATAAAGCCAGGGTCTCCACAAATACTGATGGTTCAGAAGTTCATCTACTTGGTAGAGCATTTGTGGAAGACAACAGAAACTGACATAAAAGACTTTCTCATCTCAATTTCAACAACATCAATGAAATTGTGAGGAAAGATCTTGTAAGAGGATTTCCCAATGCAATATTTACTCCTGATGGCTTATGTGACTCATGCCAGAAAGCCAAGCAAAGGAAAATATCTTTCAAGAGTAAAACTGAATCCTATATTCTTGAACTATATCATCTACTTCATATTGATCTCTTTGGTGCAGTCAATGTAATGTCAATTGCCAAAAAGAGGTATGCACTTGTAATTGTTGATGAATATACAAAATACGCATGGGTGTATTTTCCGCACACCAAGGATGAATCTCCATCCATTCTTCTTGATCATGTGAGAGAATTGGAAAAAGGATCAACATCCAAAGTGAAGATCATTAAAAGTGATAATGGAACTGAACTCAAGAACAGTACTATAGAAGAGTTCTACAAATACAAGGGGATAAAATTATAATTTTTTTCCCCTGGAACTCCACAAAAAAATGGAGTTATTGAAATAAAGAATAGAACTCTCATAAAAGCTGCAAGAATCATGCTAGAGGAAGCAAGATTGCCTACCTACTTCTGGGCTGAGGCTGTGCAAATTGCATGCTTCACACAAAATACAACAGTGATCAACAAGCATGGAAAAGAACCATTTGAGATGGTGAATGGAAAGAAGCCAATTTTAGAGTACTTTCACATTTTTGGCTACAAGTGTTTTGTTCTCAAAACTCATCCAGGACAACTTACTAAATTTGATCTAAAAGCTGATGAAGGCATTTTTGTTGGCTATCCATTATCAACAAAAGCTTTTAGAGTGTATATTCTGAGAACAAAGACAGTCATGGAATCTATACATATATCTTTTGATGACAAGAAAATCACAGGTCTAGAAGATGCAGATGACCATGATGAGTTGAGATTTGAAAACGAAGTACCATATGCTGAGCAGTTAAATTCTGATATACAGACAAATCCTGATACAGTAAATCCTGATATCACTTTAAACTCTGATGATCCACATGTCAGTGGAAATTCTGTATATATTAAAGCACATGTTGAGGGGGGGCAATATGATTCACATCAAGATCTTCTACAAGTGATTCAACTCGAGGAACATCAGTAAATAATTCGTTAGACTCTGATTCCTCAAATACTAATGGATCAAATACTGATAGTATTGGAAATACTGATTCAGGGGGAGCATCAGGAAATGATAGTGGTATAAGTCAAAGAGATACTAGAGAGTTCATTGATCAATGGGGAGGTTCTACTTCAAGGAGTCAACTTCCATCTGCAAAAAAATGGTCTAAGTCACACACACTTGACTTAATCATTGGAAATCCTTATAGTGGTGTAAAAACCAGAAAAACCACTGAAAATGAATGTCTCTACCATTATTTTATATCTCAAAATGAACCAAAGAAAGTGGAAGAAGCTCTTCAAGATGCTGAATGGGTTACAACAATGCAAGAGGAGCTTAATGAATTTGAAAGAAACAAATTCTGGACTCTTGTGCCAAGACCAAAGAATAGATTAGTTGTTGGTACAAAGTGAGTGTTCAGAAACAAAACTGATAGTGAGGGCATCATTACGAGAAATAAATCAAGATTGATTGCAAAGGGCTATTCCAGCAAGAATGCATTGATTATGATGAGACTTTTGCTCCAGTTGCAAGGCTTGAGGCAATCAGAATTTTCCTAGTCTATGCTGCTCAAATGAAGTTTAAAGTGTTCCAAATTGATGTGAATAGTGCATTTTTGAATGGTGAACTTAAAGAGGAATTTTTTGTTGAATAGTCTCCAGGGTTCATTAACCCAAAATATCCTGATCATGTCTATAAACTGGATAAAGCACTCTATGAACTAAAACAAGCTCCAAGGGCCGGGTATGAAACACTTGTTGTATTTCTATTAGAAAGTAGTTTCAAAAGAGGTATAATTGACAAAAAATTATTATATAAATACCATGGTAAGGACTTTTTATTAGTGCAGATATATGTTAATGATATCACTTTTGGTTATACTAATGATAAACTCTGTGAGAAGTTTGAAAATCTAATGCAATCAAGATATTAAATGAGTATAATTGGAAAATTGAGTTATTTTCCAGGTTTACAAGTAAAACAGACTGATGAAGGGATCTTCATAATCAATCCACATACACCGGGAATGTGCTCTAAGAATTTGTAATGCAAGACAATTCAACTGCAACAACTCCAATGGCCACTGCAACTAAGTTAGATTTAAATATTGGTTCATCATTAGAAATAACTAACTACAGAGGTATGATTGGCTCTCTCTTATATTTCACTACTATTAGACCTGATATCATGTTTGCTACCTTTCTCTGTGCAAGGTTCCAAGATGATCCAAGGGAACCGCATCTATTAACTGTGAAAAGAATTTTTAAATATCTCAAAGGTACCATAAATCTTGGATTATGGTATCCTAGAGATTCAGACTTTAAGCTAAATTGATACTCGATGCTGATTTTACAGGATGTAAAATAGACAGGAAAAGCACTTCTGGAAGCTGCCAATTTCTTGGTGGCAGGTCGGTTTCTTGGTTTGGTAAGAAACAAATGTCAATTTCCACATCAAGTGCAGAAGCTGAATATATTAATGTAGGAAGTTGTTGTGCTCAAATTCTATGGATGAAGAATCAGTGACTGGATTATGGGTAAAAGTATTTTAAAATTCCTATATATAGTGATAATCAAAGTGCAATTGCAATGACAGGAAATCTAGTATAACATTCAATGACTAAACACATCAGTATTAGGTATCACTTCATAAGGGAACATGTGATGGAAGGTACAGTGGAATTGATTTTTGTTCCAACAGATCAACAATTAGCTGATATATTCACCAAGCCTCTCCGTGAAGCTACCTTTACAAGATTGGTGAATGAATCGGGAATGATATCGGGACATTTATGATAAGTGGATTTTATATCTACTTGGAAGCTTCATTACAGGCTTAAGTTGGTGTTTTGGACACAAGTTGTTGGTATTTTTGATGTGTTTTTGTGTTTTTGCATCTCAGGTATTAGTTGGAGGAAGAATAGAGATTTTATTGAATATATGATGAAAAGAGTCAAGAATCTGAATTCAAGGCCATTCCCAAATTGTAAAGGATCTCGAGAGCTTATCATGGACTATTGGATCGTCGAATTCTGATAAGCAGAACTCAACTTACAAGCAAAAGAATAAATTGGAACAAAAATCCAGAAGCACGGCACGCCCGCAATGGGAAGTGGGGCAGCCGTGCTGAAAGAACAGTAGCACGACACGCCCGCACTGAAATTTGGGGCGGCCGTGCCAAAAAGACAGAAACAGCGCGTGCCCGTGCGCAAAGCGGGGTGGCCGCGCGGGTCGTGATCAGCAGAATCATGTTTTGACTTGATTTTTGAGATATTTGAAGCCCTGCTGATCCTGAAGCCTATATAAACCGCTGATAAGATATTTTTATTAACAAGGAAACCTGGGAGAGCAATAAGAAGACCTAGAGAGCATGAGACGACTATGAAGAAGATGACTTTTGCTTTCTGTGATTTAGGCGATACTTGGATGCTTATTTTTTATTTATCTTTGAAACATAGTACAATTATATTGTTTAGTACCATGCTTTTATTGGAACCCATGGTGATGATGAGTTCGGTTATGAACTAATCGTTATCGTGGGGTTTTAACAGATTTACTTATAGATTTCTATAGTTAATTTGTTCCAATATCTTGGTGTGTGGTGATTGATTGATATCCTAGTATTGGTTGTGTTTATTCGTCTTCTATGCGTAGCTAACATATAAGATAGCGTGTTAATCTCTATTGAAGTGGCAGTGAATATAGAGATTTAGAACTTGACATGCTAGCATAGGTTCATGTATTTATTATGCATGATTCGTAGGTATTTTTAACCATCTTACTTGCCCTATGTAATCACGATAGATAAATTGTGAATTAAACCTTTATGTTATAAATTCTATAGATATATAGGGTCTCAAAATAATTGGTGTCTATTCAACTTTTATCTCTTTTGTGGATGTCTGGTAGTAGGGTATTCGTACAACGACAGTTGGCGTTTACTTGTTTCGTGTTATCTGATTAGTTGTCATCACCATCACATGCTAAGGTTAAGAACAATGACTTTAAATGAAGTAGTAATGAAGTTAGAATCCTATGTTTGTCTCATATAAGTAATTCAACCTGAATTCTCTTAGTTAATGTTAATTAGTATAATCTCTTAGTTTAATCAAAACCCAAAATTGTTATTTGTCTTTGCATTGAAAGATAGCCATATCATTATTGCATAGGTGAATAAATTGAACTTAACCTAAACAAGTCTCTAGAGGAACGAATCTGATTTATATCTTATACTACTTGCAAACGCGTATACTTATGTATAATTTAGCGCGTGTTTTCATCCTAACAAGTTTTTGGCGCCGTTGTCGGGGACTCGATGTTAATTTTTAGTTTATGTGCTTGTCATCAGTGGTCGTTAAATTTCACTGACTCGGACTCTTTTACTTTCAGGGTTTACTTGTTGTGTTTCAAGTACTCATTATAATGGGAGATCCAGTAGCATGAACGAAAGCCTTGATGGATTTTTCTCAACCCAAGATCAATGGCATTCAATCTAACATTGTCAGGCCAGCTATCACAACTAATACCTTTGAGATCAAGCCTTGCATAATTCAGACGGTACATAATTCAGTCCAGTTTGGGGGTTCTCCAATGGAAGATCCCAATACGTACATTAGGGATTTCATAGAGATCTGTGACACCTTTAGGTTCAATGGTGTGTCTGAAGATGCTGTGAAGCTGAGACTATTCCCATTCTCTCTGAGGGACAAGGCTAAGAGCTGGTTACACTGTCTACCAGCTGATTCGATTACTACTTGGGAAGATCTTGCTCAAAAGTTTCTCACTAAATTCTTCCCTATGGTAAAGACAGCTGCAATCAGGAATGTTCTTACTCAATTTGCGCAACAATCAGGAGAATCTTTATATGAAGCTTGAGATAAAGACGTATGCGTGCAGAAGGCTATGATTGTGGAAGGAGAAAAAAAAGCAACTAAAAAGGAAGGTGAAGGGAAGAAAATGAAATTTTTAAGATTTAGAAACAGATCAAGATAATTCTAAGTTTAGAGGAAATCTTGGAAGGAATGTTCGAAATCAGAACCAAGGTTATTCTAGCTTAACACCATAGTTAGCTAGAGAATCGATCTTCATAGACAACGCCTTTAGTTGAGTAGTGATAGCCGTAGCTATATCCACTTCAAGAATTCCTGCTACCTTGCTCTGTTGAAATCTCTGGGTTGGATACTGATATTTATTAGCAACCATCAGTTCAATTAGATCATAAGCTTCATCGTAGCTCTTAGCCCATAAGGCTCCACCTGATGCTGCATCGAGAATGCGTCTGGATTGTGCTCCTAAACCATTGTAAAAACAATCGATGATCATCCAATCAGGCTTGCAATGATGAGGACACTTCATAAGCATCTCCTTGTAGCGCTCCCAGTATTTGTGAGATGTGTGCAGGTTCGCATACGATGGAGCAATGCGCTATATCTAATGAATCAGCTCAGTTTGTGAGCAACTTTCAGAGATCGCAGCAGCCAGTTCCTGCCACTTACCATCCTGACAACTAGAATCATCCTAACGTCAGTTGGAGAAACAATCAGAATGCGATTCAACAGCCATTCCAGCAGTTTGGAAATAAGTAATATAATTCTCCTGGTTTTCAGTAACAATTTGCACCTAGACAACAGCTCCAACTTCAACAACAAACTCATGATACAGTTCTATCGTCGAATGAAAAATATGAATTGGAGGAGTTGCGGCTTATGTGCAAAAATCAGGCTCTTATATGCCAAAGCCTGGCTATTTCTATCAAGACTCTGGAGAACCAAATAGGGAAAATTGCTAATGCCTTATTGAATCGACCACCAGGAACGATTTCTAGTGATACAGAAGCCAATCCAGGCAAGAGGGAAGTTGAAGAACAGGTGAACGCCATCACCTTGAGGTCTGGAAAGGTCGCAAGCCCCCAAATTCAGCAAGACGAAGAGCCTGAGAAATTTTAAGTTTCAGAAAATTCAGTTGTGGCTGAAGAAGATGTGCATAAGGAAGAGGAAGTGGAACCAAGGAAGAAAACTGTGGAACACACTTTTCCTGAGGGTAATACAGGGGAGAAATAGATCTATCCTCCACCTCCTTTTCCTAAGAGGATGCAAAAGCAAAAGTTGGATAAGCAGTTTGTGAAGTTTCTGGAGGTGTTTAAGAAACTTCATATCAACATACCTTTCGATGAAGCTCTTGAACAGATGTCTAACTATGCGAAGTTTATGAAAGGTATTCTCTCTCAGAAAGTGAAGCTCGATGACTTAGAGATCGTTGCTCTTACTGAGGAATGCAGTGCTATGCTGCAACAAAAATTGCCTCCGAAGCTTAAAGATCATGGAAATTTCACTATTCCTTACATTATCAGAAACTTGTCGTTTGATAAGTGTTTATTTGATTTGGGAGCTAGTATCAATCTGATGCCCTTATCTATCTTCAAGAAGCTTGGTCTACCTGATCCGAAACTGACATACATGTCATTGCAACTAGCTGATCGTTCTATCGCTTATCCATGATGAATAGTGGAGGATGTCTTGGTTAAGGTGGATAAACTCATCTTCCCTGCTGATTTTGTCATTCTAGACTTTTAGGAGGATAAGAAGATTTCCATTATCTTGGGGATACCATTCTTAGCTACTGGTCGAACTATGATTGATGTGCAAAAAGGAGAGCTTACAATGAAGGTTCATGATCAGAAGGTCAGTTTTAATGTGTTCAAGGCAATAAAGTTACCCACAGCTAAAGAGGAATGCTTTAAAGTAGAGATGGTCTATTCTGTAGTAAATTCAGAACTTGAGCCATTGCCAAAGTCAGATACCTTAGAGAGATCCTTAATAGGGGAATCAATTATTGAAGATGAAGGAGGAGCAGAGCATCTGCAGGTTTTGAATGCACCTTCGTGGAAGAGGAAGTTGGATATTCCACTCAATTTTCTTGGGTTAGTAGAGCTGAAAATTTCTCAAGAGCGTCTTGAGCCGTCTATTGAAGAAGCTCCTACACTTGAGCTCAACCTACTTCCAGATCACTTGAGTTATGCATTCTTAGGTGCACCCCCTGACAAAGGGTTAGAATATATAAATGAAAATCTCAAGGGTTACCGGACGGTTCCTCCCGTGATTACAGATGGTCCCTCATGTGCATCACAGACAGTTGATAGGTTTGGTCTTGGTGATGCACAGTATAGAAGATTGACTAGGCGTATGGAGGCCATACATGACATCCACCGATATTTTGCTAAAGATTTGACACACGCTCTCGGTACTGTTTTCTGAGACATTTGTGTCGAGGTTGATTGGCCACCTGATCCTCCACCCGACGAGGGTGATCCTCCCAATAACTAGGTATGCCTGAAATCCTTATTATTTCCTTCAATACGGACATTGAAAATTTTATGCTTAGGGTCATAATGTAAGGATTAGTAGTGTGTGTGTCCATATAGATTCATATAGATTCATATTGCATGTTTAGTTGTAGTTCAATCATATTTTTGCATGATTGTTCATTTAGGACATATTTGTTGCATTTTTGTTTGTGTTATTATGTGAGTCCATGTAGTTGCATTTGCATGCATATAACATGATCCCCTAGGTTGAGCTATTTCTGATTGATAAGTCGGTGTTAATTTAAGTGTAGTGATGACGAATAGAGGGTTGTTTAAGTCCTAATGAATTGATTTGCATGCCAGATTTTTTTTAAAAGTCTTATAGGTTGCTTTTGAGCTAGATCATGATCATACTTGTTTATTTGTTGAGATTTAATCACTTGGTTATATTTAGAATTTTTGCTATTCTCTTAATGATGTAAAACACTGATTTTTAAACTTGAGAAAAACTTGGATTTCGATGCTAGTTGTGGCTAGGCGTCAAATGGTTAGTAGTCGGCTCATAATTTTATGAGTAGTCTAGGGTTGAATGAGATAGAGCGAAACGGGCTCATTCAGAAATTGATAAATAGAAAAGAAAAAAAAGAAAAAAAGAAAAAGAAAAGAGTAAGTGTTTATGCATAATTGATCAAGAGTAAGCTCTTTAATACTCGAGTTATTAAGTTCTAGGGGACTTTATGCCTAGTGACCTAAGGCTTTGATAGTCTGGGATCCGCTAACCTAATGTTTGTTATATGGTTATTATTGTATCAGTCTTTTGGGACTTCATTCATTGCACAATCAAATAAGCATATTTGTTATGTGTTCAATAATAGCGTGAATCCTTGTATAACTTTAATATAATGAAGGTGTTATGAGTCATTATGCGTTTATCGTCTATTCTATTTATGAACTTGTGATTATTTTGAGGAATGATAAGTTATGGTTATTGATCTAGTGTCAAGAGTATATATGTTAAGCATCCCACACACGCACATTTCTGGTTTGTGAGTTGATTTGTGTGATTTATTCGAACTCTATTTTTAGTCATTGTATTCTTAGATGCATTCGCTTGTTGGTTGGTTATGGTTATTCTGAGGGGATCGATTGCATTATCATTTAATTGCATTCACGTAGTTGCATTCATGCATTAGGTTTGTTTTGTAGTTTAGAGTCTGTTTATGCTTGACGACAAACATCGATTCAAGTTTGGGGGTGTGATAAGTGGATTTTATATCTAATTGGAATGCTTCATTACAGGCTTAAGTTTGTGTTTTGGACTCGAGTTGTTAGTATTTTTTATGTGTTTTTATGTTTTTGCATCTCATGCATTAGTTGGAGGATAAATGGAGCTTTTATTGAATATATGATGAAAAGAGTCAAGAATCTGAATTCAAGGCCATTCCTAAATTGTAGAGGATCTCGAGAGCTTAGCATGGACTATTGGATCGTCGAATTCTGATAAGCGAAACTCAACTTACAAGCAAAAGAAGAAATTGGAGCAAAAATTCAAAAGCACGGCGCGCCCGCGCTGGAATGTGGGGTGGCCGCACCAAAACGACAAAAACAACGCGGACGGCTGCGCGGTTCGTGATCAGCAGAATCCTGTTTTGACTTGATTTTTGAGAGATTTGAAGCCCTGTTGATCCTGAAGCCTATATAAACTGAAAATAAGATGTTTTTATGAACAAGGAGACCTGGGAGAGCAATAAGAAGACCTAGAGAGCACGAGACGGCTACGGAGAAGAAGACTTTTGCTTTTTTTGATTTAGGCGATACTTGGATGCTTGTTTTCGATTTGTCTTTGAACCCTAGTACTCTTATATTGTTTATTATCATGCTTTTATTGGAACCCATGGTGATGATAAGTTCGATTATGAACTAATCGTTACCGTGGGGTTCTAACGGATTGACTTATGGATTTCTAAAATTAATTTGTTTCAATATCTTGGTGTATGGTGATTGATTGATATCCTAGTATTGGTTGTGCTTATTCATCTTATGAGCATATCTAACATATAAGATAGCGTGTTAATCTCTATTGAAGCGACAATGAATATAGAGATTTAGAACTTGCCATGCTAGCATAGGTTCATGTATTTATTATGCAAGATTCGTAGGTAATTTTACCAATCTTACTTGCCCTATGTAATCACGATTGATAACTTGTGCATTAAACCTTTATGTTGTCAAATTCTATAGACATATAGGGTCTCAACATAATTGGTGTCTATTCAGCTTTTTATCTATTTTATGGATGTCTGGTAGTAGGATATTCGTACAACGATGGTTGGCATTTAGTAGTTTCGTGTTATCTGATTAGTTGTGATCACCATCACATGCTGAGCTTAAGAACAATGACTTTGAATGAAGTAGTAATGAAATTGGAATCCCATGTTTGTCTCATATGAGTAATTCAACCTCAATTCTCTTAGTTAATTTTAATTAGTATAATCTCTTAATTTAATCAAAACCCAAAATTGTTATTTATCTTAGCACTGAACGATAGCCATATTATTGTTGCATAGGTGCATAAATTGAACTTAACCTAAACCAGTCTCTATGGGAACGAATCTGATTTATATCTTATACTACTTGCGAACGCGTATACTTGCATGTACTTGCGTGTGTTTTCGCCCTAACAATTTATCAAACTATGATAATTTGGAATAACCACTGATAATTAGAGTGTGGTGTCTTCTTATTATGTATTAGTACTTGTTAAATACTGATTACAGTGTTAAACTTTGATGCCATGAAAACATGTAATTAACTGTTATTAATCCCAACCAGTAGATGCATGTTAAACTCTGATTATCTATATAATCTCTGATATTGGTCAAACTTGTGTTGACTGATAAATCCTAATAGTGGTTGATTAAATACCGATATTGGTCAAACTCTAATAGACCATTATATTATGACAATAATTTTTGAAGTTATTCAAGTATTGTTTTAATCAGTATTTTAATTACATTGGTGAAGTAATTTGCAAATGGGTAATTTATGCATGATTAGAGTTGTTTACTGATGGCGTGAGGATATAAAAATGTTTGAGTATACACAAACCATTATTCTGAAAAACTGTGCGCAGAGTAACTACCTTTACTACACATTAACATGATTGTTTTTACAGTCAATAGTAGACTACCACGTGTCCTACTAAACTGAAACATTTTTGAGTTAGTAGGGTGAAGTGTTAAACAAAATCAATTTTTGATTTCAAATTAACACTTTATCTAACCTCTATTATCTTCTTCTCTACTAATTCACTCTCTCTCTCTCTCTCACCCGAAAACTGTAAACCCTAATTTCTTCTCGAAAAGTTTTCTTGCAAATACACAAGACTTCACCAGCTGCTTCTAAACCTTTCAATTATGGTGGTGCCAAGTTTGTTACTAACAATTACTCGGCTATACAGGACAATAATAGTGTCAATATTGATTTTCATATATTTCAGGACTATTTAAGATTCAGTGAGATTGGGTTTGCTCTCACAGCTCCACCCATAATCTCAGGTGACCAGGTACTAACTATCTAGAAAATGGTGTTTATGATGGTGGAGGTGCCAATGGGACTCCAAATCTGGTGTTTGAGTTTGACAATAAGACAAATATTGTAACTCCTCAAACTGTAAGGGATGCTTTACAGTTGCCTGCTCATGACTCCTACTCTAATTTTGTGGGAGATGCTGAAATGAGGAGGTTTTTCAATGAGATAGGCTATGGCAAGCATTTGAAGAACCTTGGTCAATTGAAGAGAAATGAGCTCATGAAGGAAAAGAATTTATTTTTTGATTGCATCACAAAGGCTTTTAACAACAAATCTTCCAACTTTGATGCCCTTCCTATCATGACATAACAAATAGTGTACTATCTAATTCATGGTGCAAATTACAATTTTGGTAGAGTAGTTTTATCTTTTATAGGTGATAGATTAACTGCTGATAAGAATTTTATGTACTATGCTAGATTCTGTCAATTGATTTTCAATATCTGTTTCCCTGATATCCCTATCCCCACTAATCAAATTGCATCAGTATTTAATCTTACAAAAAGGGCTTTCTCTTATCTCATCTCACAAGATGAAAAGAAAGAGGATTTAGTTCCTTTAAGGTTGCCATTGGTTGCTAGGAGCTTGCTCATTGCAAGGCTCTCTGTGACTTATAATTTTCCCAACAAGCAGAGTGCTCAGCTGCATGAAATCACCATTAGGAACCCCCTGCAGCTCACCCCAGCATAACAAACCAAACATAAACATAAACAAAAACCACCTTCGGTGCCTCTCAAAAGACACCTGTTGTAAAAAGGAAGAAACTTAAGCTGGATTCCAGGGTTGAGGCTCCAGTTGAGAAACCCCAGGAGCATAGGAGATTAGTTGCTACAAATACTGATGTAGCCAAATCAAAAGCTAATGCAACACAAGTTCCTCAATTTTCTAAACCTTTAGAATCTGTAAGGAGGAAGCTTGTGCTTGCAGGATTAAAATCAGATGATGATGAGGACAATGCTACTTTATCTTCAAAATTTCCAAGCTTAAATTCTGATTCTTCTCCAAGACTAGTTGTTCTACCAACTGATGAGGGCACAACTACTGATGTTATTCAAAGTTCCATAAATACTGATGAAACTGGTACATGCCCAAGGCCAAGGAAAAGGAAGATGGCCAAAGCCTACTATGCTCAAAATATCCTGAAGATTAAGAAAGACATTGCTAAGGAGACACATAGTGCATCTACTCTAAATCCTGATGCACTTGTGGAATTGTCTTTTTCTCCAGTGAAGCAGCCAAGGAAAAGAGTGAGGGAAATAACTCATGAGCACGTAGAAGAGAGTCTCAAGAGGCTACAAAGGGAAGGTCTTTTTCCTGGATCAAACACACAAGAACCTGTATCTCAAAAGGATACAATAGCTACTATAAAATCTGATCACATCACACAAGAACCTGCACTTCAAAGTAGTGCAACACATATTAAAGAAATAGAGCCTCTTGCTAAAAAGTCCATTTAACAATGGAATGATGAAAAATCTGCACAGGAGTTAGAAACTATATTTGAGGAGAGGAGTACACAAGAACCTGAATGTCAAAGTCATCCAGCAACTCCTGAATCTCCAGCTTCACAAGAACAATTACATCAAAGTTGCAATGAAGGCTTAACTCCCAAAGTAGTGGTATTGGTTATAGATGCTGAAGGCAGGATTCATCCATCACCACCATCTACTGATATCTTATCAGATTCTCCATTGTATATCTTCAAAGAAGCCGAGTCTTCAGAATCATATGGTATAAATACGTATTCCACCTTATCAACATTTATTTTAAATACTGATTTTGTCTTATCACCATTTATCTTTCATGTTATAAATCCTGTTGGTATGATTATATCTCGACCTTTATTTAAGGACTACATCTAGTTGTATGACCTCACACAACCTTTCTTTAGCCACCTCTTATTTCTGTAGGACAAAATTATCTGAGCATTTCATGTGAGAATGAGAGAAAAGATTTAGAGAAAAATAGAATTAAAGAGATGCATGATCTTTCCTGGAAAAAGGAGAGGTAGATGAGAGTTAGGATTTAGTAATCCTTGTGAGGAAACTCTAACTATTAAAATTTATGAGCTGTGTGGCGTGAGGAGTAGTAAGACTAATTTAAAAGAGATTAAGTGTTACTTGTTATATTTTGCAGGTGCATAGAGTACAAAAAAATAGCTGTTGAACAACAGTCTGTAGTCCCTCGGTTAAACTCTGATGTACAAACTGCTGAAAATCTCCCTGCATGTCTAAGTACTGATACTTTCCTGCATTTTACTCACTCTATCAATCCATCAGTTGTTATTCTCCCTGTTGTTGCTGAAGATGCAGATGCACAACAGTCCATTCATGAAGATCTATTCATAGTAGGGTCACCACAGCACTCCACAGGTACTGAGGTATTGGAGATAAATACTGAAGTTCCACCTCACATGTCTACTATTATTGAAGATGTGGAGTTAAATGCTGATGCCATGTTAGTTTCTTCAGCAGTTGGATCACATACAACACAAATTTCTGACTCTATCTTAAATGTTGAAGCTGGAGATGAAGTTTAGCAGATAGTTCAAAACCCAGTTGCTGATGAAGAATCTAAACATGAGACAATATCTAATGATGGTGAAGAGGTTGACACTTCAAATATAAATATCACTCTAGATCATGAGGATGATCTACATCAATTATTCTTCCCTAAAGATATGCCCACCTATGTGAGGCAACAGAAGTTGAAGGAAAGAGATGCCAAGAAAAGCAGGAGTTCTTTGATGATGTCTGAAATGTAAAATAGAAGGATGTTGAATATCATATATCCAAGAATTATGTTTTCAATCATTTGGAAATAGCTAAAAAGATAATTCAGAATCCTGACATGCTCAATCATCTAAAAACATCTACTCTTTTGGTCAGATCTTTACATACCACTCAAGAATCTACTACTTCTCAAATCAATCAAATCATAAATTCTTTTCTTTTTATAAATCTGACTATTAACCAAGAAATTCAGAAGCATATTGCACCTATTATTGACAGACAGACTCAAATTGAAGCCAATCAGGCTAGATTGGAGGAAAATACAAGGTAATGTCCGGGCAACTTACTGAGATACAAACTTCGATGGAGCTGATTCTTTCCCTTCTACTTGGTGATGATGCCAAAAAAAAGGGAGAAAATTGATAAATCTAAATGCAAGCAGCTAAAATTGAAAGGTGCTGATGATGCAAATCTTGATGGAGGTAATAAGGGAGGAAGAAAGGAGCTAGTGAAAAGGAGAAGTAAAGAGATAGTTGGGACTAGTGGATCACCAAAAACCGCTAGAACTCAATCTAGACAAGGTGGAGGAAGTATGAAGAGTGAAAGGAGAGTACAATAAAAAGAACTGGCTGTGACTACTACAACAACTCAACAAACTCTGAAAGTCACAAACGCTAATGATGACCAAGGTATTCTGGAGATAAAAGATGGTGCAGAAGCAAGTCGGTATCTACAAACTCTGAAATTTAAAGGCAAGAAGACAACTCTTTTCTACAAGGACCCAAAGATTCAAGCATTTGATTCTAAGGTGAGTAGAAAAATCTTTGAGAAAGAAAATCCTGGAGTTGACTTAGAATAGCTTAGGAAATTGGAGGAAGAATTCAAATCCATGAGGACAACAAATACTGATGCTGCTATCTCTTAATTACCTTATGAAGATGATCCTTTAAATAGACGAACCAAATGGGTAGTTATAAGGGAGGTGAGTCAAGCAGATGTTGAAAGACCTCTCAGGTCCCAAGCAATCTTAAATGCTGATAAGAGACATAAGGGGAAATAGAAGATATGAGAGAAGTCCTGGCGAAAGTCTAAAGCTAAAGATGCTGAAAGTAAATCAGTATCTAAGGCATCTAAACCTCCAATACTGATAGTTTCAGCGTATACATTAGCTCAAACATTTGATACTGATGAAAGAAATAAAGAAAAAGAAGTCAGTCATGCTCATAAAAGAAGAAATATTTATGGAGCTAATTGGGATGATAAACTAAAGTTAACCTCTGACACTGCTAAAGTTAATAAAGAAACAAATTCTGATGTTCAACCAGTCACAACCTCTGATAATACTCAAGTTGATGATTCTTCAAACCCAATTCAAGCTGAGATAACAACTCCTGATTCTGAGAACATAAATTCTGATATGCCAGAGCTTACTTTTGAAGAGAAGAGAAAGTTGCTAAGGGGAAGCAAGAAGCCTGCACCTAGAAGAGATTCTTCTAAAACATTAAAAAAAATTACAGTGGGAGTTCACACGCTAGAAGACCTGGAATCACAAGTGGTCTGGGTAGGTTAAGTTTTGATCCATTTTTGGCTGATTCTTTGATGCTAAGGAAGCATGGAAGTATGACAGAAATTGGAGACAATGTGATGCTTGAAAACTTGCAGAAGATCATATCAGTACAAATTGTTATTGATCTTATTGGAGAAAAACTGATTTATATTTTGGAGTCTGGGAGGAAGTTGAGGTTAACACAAGAGAAAATGAAAGATAAACCATGGCATGAGTTAGAATTTTTTTACTATAATTCTCAAGGTAAACAACTCTGTAACTGCCAGATGGTCTGCATTTTTGAAGAACTTAATACAGTTGAAGCAGAAAGGGATGACTTATAAATTTAACTACATTTCAAAGTACATTGATCAAACTGAATATGCTGTTTATATTCCTATAGGAGGAGCTAAAGTAGAAATGAGTCTAGGACAGAAAGTCTTTATATTTAATCCTGACAGAAAGACGATTGGATTTCTGGAACTGGATGATCTATCTCTTGGGAATTCAAAGCTACATAACCTCAGGGCATCCATCTACCAAAATGATGAATCTACAGATGATCTAAAAGATATCAAACAGAGGATGCAATGGTACTTGGATGTTATGGAATAAAATTTATTGAAGAAGTTCCCTGAAGAAGCTGAAGACTGTGTTAGAGTTCAAAACTGAAGTTAAAGTCAAATAACCACTGATTGTAAGATTGTATATATTTGATTTATGTATTTAGATAGTTTTTGACATCAACAATTAAAACTTGTACATAATTACATAATGCACAAGTTGGGGGAGATTGTTAGAAGAAATTGACGATATCAGTATATAAACTATCAGAGTTTATTATAAGTATTTGATATCAGGATTTACTAAAGGTGACTTCATCAGTATCTATCTATTAGTATTTGATTATCAGTACTTAGTCACATCAGTAGATATCAAAGAAGGAAATGGATTGCAGAATTCAAGGCGGTGAAGGGCTTTATTTTTAGAAGCAATCATATCTGGACATGTATTAGGATTCCTTATTGTAATAGAATAGGATTCTTTATTGATTGTGTAACTGTGCACTATATAAGCATATATTAGGTTTACACTATAGGTGTAACGAATTGTTATATCTTTCAGATAACCTAGAATCTCTCAAGGATAATTGTTCATCCTTTTAAGAGAGTACTTTTGTAACATTTTCTATCTGTTTTGATAAAAATTGTTAATTCTTTTAAGCTTTATCAAATTGTTTGCATAAACTGTATTCACCCTATAATGACTCGTATATTTTCTATTATTTTTATTATTTTTAAGTGTAATGATTGAATAATTAATTAAATAAAATATGTGTATTGGTTTTGGCAGCAGTGTGTTGATTTATATTATTTAGAGTTGTGTAATTTATTAATTAAGTTATAATATTCTGAGAATTTTAAAATAATTTTGGAAATTTTGGGATTAATTTCACCCGCGCGTTGAGTCGTTTAATTGCTAAAAGCGGGTATAAATTGTGTTTCAAAAAATTGTTTTAAATTTTGAAATTTTTGTTTTTATAAACTTCGGGCACCTTCGTCCATTAATTTGAAATTTCTGGATAAATCGAGCCACAAAACCTTTGTATTTATCTTAAACACTACGTGTCAGTTTTATATTTCAGCAGGGGACACATGTTATATTTTATTTTGCAACATCTGTGATCAACATCAACAAAATTAATAAAAACACCCCCTGTTTGTTCTATATGTGCCTTCTCTCTCTCTCTCTCTCTCTCTCTCTCTCTCTCTCTCTCTCTCTCTCTCTCTCTCTCTCTATCTCTCTCTCTCTCTCTCTCTCGGTTTCATTTGTTTTCTCTCTCTCAATTACACTCATGTCCGCGTTTCTCTTTCTCCTCTTCTTCCCGGTGTTTCTGGTCACCGTTGTTCCTATTTTCCGGCTTGTTTTTCCGATCCCAGTCGAGTTTCTCCAAGACCGTAATCAGCGTAAAAGCTACTT
Source organism: Apium graveolens (assembly GCF_009905375.1). NCBI lineage: Eukaryota > Viridiplantae > Streptophyta > Magnoliopsida > Apiales > Apiaceae > Apium > Apium graveolens. The sequence continues at coordinate 89,816,977 of NC_133655.1, forward strand.
AAGGTTTCCGACAACGTTGCAAGATGCCTAGAAGACCGATCAGACCTTGGCAGAACCGTGTTTCAGCCCCTACTGGACCCGGCTCCTCAGAGGTAGTTAGTATCAGGCCACATGCATTCTAATGAGTTGTCGAATAAGTTAGTGTGTGTCATACTTTTGAATAAATGGTTTGTAATAATGTGTAGCTTAGATCATACTTGAACCTAGATCGGATCTTGGTTTGGGGTTGTAATAGTTAAATATTAATAATAATCTTGGTGTCTATATTTCTGGTAATTATGTTTAGTGACGTCAACTCCTGACCCCGGGGTTGAGGCCGTCACAGTTGGTATCAGAGCTACAGGTTCAAGTCCCTGATTCAGGTTAGGGATTGAGTCAAAAAGGTATAGAACTGTGTCTTAAGGTGAGTCAGCAACTCATATAGAGGAGCAACCCCTTAGAGTCAGGCTAGGGTTCCGACGGTGTTACCCTGGAATCTATTAATGTTTTGATAGAACTTCCTTGACCATGTTGTGTTTTTTCTGTATATTTATCCTGTTGGAAGTGGCCTATTATGATCTCTAGTGACTCCTTTGCCTCCCCCACCAGTTCCTTCATTCGTATCGAGGGATATCCCTGGACCTAGTGCCCGTCCTCGCTAGGTACGTAGGTCTATGTCTGCTGTTAGGGACTTTCCTCCTAGTTGTGGTCCTACTTCTTCCTCTTCGAGACCTCTGGTTCCTCCCTCTACCCCTAGTGGTACCTCTTTCCCGATTCTCTACCATGTTCACCAAGCGATCAATAGATCTTTCATTAGAGAGCAGAGCCCGGGACTGGATGCACAGCTTGACCAGATACCAGTTGGGCCTTTCCAGGGCATCCTGCCCCTTCACCTGAGGTGCAGGCCCGTGTACGATCTTTGACCCAGACTGCTGTTGAGAGGGCTAGATCCATTGACCGTTTTATTAGCTCAGAGCTTAGAGCCATTCAGTACCAGGACCTGGTGAACTGGTTGTTGTTTGAGTTAGGTTCTATCGGTGGCAGTGGTTAGACCAGGGTTGCAGCAGAGAGATACAGAGCTCAGAGTTGGCTTCCAGGAATTCTGTAGTTGTTTCTTTATATATGTACATTATGTTGTTATAGTTTGTAGTAGGCGGAGGCTGTTATGACAACAAGTTTTGTTGTGTATTCGGATGGTTACTTTTCAGTTGTATCAGTTGGATTTCTGTTGGTTATTATATAGTAGCTGCTTTATTCTGTTGTTCAGTTTTTATATATACTTGTGCGTTGTTATTATCATTGTTACTATTATTTTTGCTTCTATTTATGGTATTTTAGATTATGATCATTCACTCAGGATGGATCCAATTAACGGAGGATGATGATATTGTCTTAGTAACAACACTCTCCTGATACATGTATAAACTACTTGGAGCAATCTATTTTCTTATATATGACTGTTATGTTTCAGGATAATGCCACTAAAGAAGAATTATCAACCCAATAACGGATCTGATATGGATCCCTCCATGAGTGAATTGATAGATTTGTTACGTCAGCAGTCTACACAGCTGGCCCAATAACAGCAATTCCAGCAACAACAACAATTCCAGCAACAACACTAACAACAACAGTAGCTCATACAGCAACAACAACAGCAAATCCAACATCAGTAGCTGCAGATCCAACAACAGCATGAGATGAGGGGGACAACCCAAGTTGTTAGTTTTAAGTCTTTCCAAGCTGTGAAACCCCCAGAGTTTAAAGGTGAAGTGGATCCTGTTACTGCCAGGATATGGTTAAAGGAAATGGAGAAGGCTTTTGCACTCACCAAGGTGAGTGAGGATTTAAAGACTAACTACGCTAGTTATTTTCTGAAGAATAATTCAAATTATTTGTGGGAGTCTAAGCGAGCTTTAGAAGGAGAATGTCCTATTTCCTGGACCCGATTTACATAACTGTTCTTGGAAAAATACTTTCCGGATTGTCTCCAGAGTCAGATGGAAATGGAGTTTTTGGAATTGAAGCAAGGAGACAGAAGTGTCACGGAGTATAAAGCTAAAGTTCACGGAGTTTGCCCGTAGTATGTGAGTTCGGAAGCTCAGCGAGCGAAGCGATTCCAACAGGGATTGAAGCCAAAGATTAGGAGTGAAGTTGTAGCTTTACAACTCAAGACGTATACTTCGGTAGTTCAGGCTGCCTTAGTGATAGAAAGTGACCAGCAGTTAGTTGATAAGGAACAGGGTGAGAAGAAAAGGAAGTTTAAAGGTGGACCTGCTAGGTCATAACCAGGAGGAGTAAGTCAGAAGTTTCAGTGCCGGTTTGGAAAGAATAAGGATAAGAAGTTCAGGAGAGAGAATTTCCCCCGGGCTAGGCACAGTACTACCCCAGTCCGTTCTACCCCCAATAAGGTTTAATAAGTCAGTGATTGACTGCAAGACATGCGGAAAGAAGCACAGTGGTCAGTGCAAGGAAAATGTTAACTGTTTTAAGTGTGTCCAGAAGGGTCATTACTCCACTGAGTGCAAGCTGAGACCCAAGGAGTAACCTATTTTAGTTACGACAAAGTGGGGCATATTGCTAGGAATTGCAGATCAGTAACCCAGGGAAGTGTTAGAAGAAGTGTGTCCCAAGTCCCAGCAACAAGTACTGCTAGAGCTAGCTAGAACCTTTAAGATGACTAAGAAATCTCCGACTGAGGATTCCGATGTAGTTGCAAGTACGCTTTCTCTTAATTCCAAACCTGTTAACGTTATATTTGATTCGGGAGCGTCCAAATCTTTTATATCCCTGAACTGTGTAAATAAAATGCAATTAATGTTGGAAGATTTAGATGAACCTTTGACCATAGAGGTGGATAATAAAGACAAAGTGCCCGTAAGTCAATTCTGTCCTAAGTGTTCCATAGAAATATTTGGACATACGTTCCCCGTCGACCTAATACCTTTTGAGTTAGGAGAATTCGATATTATTTTAGGTATGGATTGGTTGTTTCTGTATAAGGAAAATATTGACTGCAAGAAAAAGAGAGTTGTTATGTATACCATAAATAAAAGGATCAGTTATCAAGGACAGAAGCAAGACAAGAAGTTCCTTTCAGTATTACAAGCAAAGAAATTGTTGCGGCAAGGGTGCGAAGCATATCTGGCTCTTGTGATGGATACGAAGAAAGAGACCCCTACCTTGGACGAGATTCCCATAGTAAGAGAATTTCCCGACGTCTTTCCAGAGGAATTTCCAGGATTACCACTTGATTGAGAGATAGAGTTCTCCATTGATTTGATACCAGGAGCCGAACCAGTTTCCAAAGCTCCATATAGAATGGCTCCAGTGGAAATGAAGGAATTGGCTAAGCAACTTCAGGAACTATTGGATAAGGGAGTTATCTGACCTAGTGTTTCTCCGTGGGGCGTTCCAGTGCTATTCGTAAAGAAGAAGGATGGAAGTATGAGGTTGTGTATTGACTACAGAGAGCTGAACAAGTTGACAATAAAGAACAAGTATCCTTTACCATGCATCGACAATTTGTTTGATCAGCTTAAGGGGGCATGATATTTTTCAAAGATTGATTTAAGGTCTGGCTACCACCAACTGAAGATAAAACCCGAAGATATTCCCAAGACTGCATTCAGAACAAGGTATGGCCATTATGAGTTCTTAGTGATGTCATTTGGATTGATCGATATGGATTTAATGAACCGGGTGTATGAGGAGTACTTGGATAAGTTTGTTATTGTATTTATTGATGACATCCTCATTTATTTAAGGACTTCACAAGATCACGCAACACATCATTGGATTGCCCTTCAGAGTTTAAGAGAAAAGCAACTGTATGTAAAGTTTTCCAAGTGTGAGTTTTGGTTGTCAGAAGTACAGTTTCTTGGACATGTGGTGAGTAAGGAAGGTATCAAGGTAGACCCTGTAAAGATTGAAAGGGTATCCAAGTGGGAGCAACTGAAGACTCCGACGGAAGTAAGAAGCTTTCTTGGGCTAGCAAGATATTACCGAAGGTTTTTGAAGGATTTTTCTAAGATTGCATCTCCGTTACCAAAGCTGACCCGGAAGAATGAGAGATTCATTTGGATAGAAAAGTGTGAAGAAAGCTTCCAGGAATTGAAAAAAAGACTAGTATCAGCTCCAGTACTAGCATTGTCAGATGAGACGGGAAACTTTGTTATTTATAATAAAGTTTCTTTGAAAGGTTTAGGTTGTGTATTAATGCAACACGACAAAGTTATTGCCTATGCCTCCAGACAACTAAAGCCTCACGAGCAGAAGTATCCAGTTCATGATCTTGAGTTGGCAGCCATAGTTTTTGCTTAAAAATTATGGAGACATTACCTGTATGGAGAGAAGTGCGATATTTACACGGATTACAAGAGTTTGAAGTATATATTCACTTAGAAGGACCTAAACATTAGACAGAGAAGGTGGTTGGAGTTGATTAAGGACTATGATTGTTCAATTAACTATCACCCAAACAAAGCCAATATGGTGGCTGATGCCTTGAGCAGAAAAGAGAAGTTGAATATGGTTCAGATTGCGGAAGAGCTAGCACAAGACTTAGAAAAGATGGAGATTGAAGTTCGAGTACTAAGTAAAAGTTAAGATCAACTGTACGAGATTACCTTCCAGCCAGCATTGATGGAAAAGATCAAAAGATGTCAAGAGGGAGTTATGGAACAAGAATTAGACACTCTGGTAGGCGAAGAATTATGTACCCAAAAGGATAACCAAGGTTTGTTTAGATTTTCTTCCAGAGTCTGGATTCCTAATGTGACGAAACTGAAGAATGAAGTGTTACATGAAGCGAACAACTCTCAGTTTTCTATCCACCTCGATAGCACTAAGATGTACCAAGATTTGAAGAAAAACTTCTGGTGGCCAGGAATGAAGATGGATATTTCCAATTGGGTTAGAAAATGTCACGTGTGTCAGACGGTAAAAGCAGAACATCAACGACCAAATGGATTGTTACAACCTTTGGAGATTCCCCAGTGGAAGTGGGAAGAGATTGCGATGGATTTTGTAATGGGGTTGCCGAAGACGAGAGCAAATCACGATGCCATTTGGGTAATCATTGATAGGTTGACCAAGTGAGCGCATTTTCTTCCGATCAATGAAAGGTATTCTTTGGAAAAGTTAGTTAAGTTGTATTTGGAAGAGATAGTGACCAAACATGGAGTTCCGGTGTCCATTGTGTCAGATCGAGACCCGAGATTCAATTCCAGATTTTGGACCAAATTCCAAGAATGTATAGGAACTAAGTTGAATATGAGCACCGCCTATCATCCTTAGATGGACGGACAAAGTGAGAGAACAATTCAAACCATAGAGGATATGTTGAGAGTTTGTGTTTTAGATTTTAAGGGAAATTGGGATGAACACTTACCTTTGTTTGAATTTTCGTACAACAACAGCTACCATGCCAGCATTGGAATGCCGCATTATGAAGCTTTGTATGGGCGAAAGTGTAGATCACCATTGTATTGAGATGAAGTAGGAGAGAAGAAAATGTTAGGCCCCGAGTTGGTTCCGCAGACTAAAGATGCAACGACATTGATTCGGAAAAGATTAGAAGAGGCCCAGGATAGGCAGAGAAAGAATGCAGATTTACATAGAAAGGATATAAACTTGGAGATAGGAGCACTGATATTACTAAAGGTATAACCTTGGAAAGGATTAGTACGATTTGGTCAGAAAGGTAAACTTAGCCCCAGATTTATAGGACCATTTGAGGTTTTGACGAAAGTAAGGAAAGTTGCCTACGAGATGACATTGCGGTCGTAATTGCAGCACATTCATAATGTGTTCCACGTATCCATGTTGAAGCCCTATGTTCCGGATTCGAATCAAGTTATAGAGTACGAACCCATTGAACTTCAGCCATATTTGTCCTACGTGGAATAACTAATCCAAATCTTAGATCGTAAAGACCGAGTCCTTTGAAATAAGTCAATCCCCATAGTGAGAGTCCTTTGGAGAAATCCTCGAGTAGAAGAGTCTACCTGGGAATTAAAATCAGACATGCTTGATAAATATCCTCATTTGTTTAGATACGTCAGATTCTGGGGACAGAATTTTTTCAAGAGGAAAATGATATAACGACTCGTATATTTTCTATAATTTTTATTATTTTAAAATATAATAATTGAATAATTAATTAAATAAAATATGTGTATTAGTTTTGGCAGCAGTGTGTTGATTTATATTATTTATCTGTGAATAGGTTGGAGTTGTGTAATTTATTATTAGGTTATAATATTATGAGAATTTTAAAATTATTTTGGAAATTTTTTGGATTAATTTCACCAGAGCGTTGATTAGTTTAATTGCTAAAAGCGGGTATAAATTGTGTTTCAAAAATTGTTTTAAAATTTCGAAATTTTTGTTTTTATAAACTTCGGGATATTTATGACATTTTAAGACTATTTTCGTAATTTTCTAAAATTGTTTTACACACACCTCCTTCCGTTAATTTTAAGTTTCGGGACAAATCCAGCCACAAAACCTTCGTATTTATCTTAAACACTACGTGTCGGTTTTATATTTCAGCAGGGGACACGTGTTATATAATCTTTTGCAACATCTGTGATCAACATCAACAAAATAAATAAAACACCCCCCGTCTGTTCTATACATGCCTTGTCTATGTCTCTCTCTCTCTCTCTCGGTTTCATTTGTTTTCTCTCTCTCTTTTACACTCTTGTCCGCGTTTCTCTTTCTCCTCTTCTTCCCGGTGTTTCCGGTCATCGTTGCTCCTGTTTTCCGGCTTATTTTTTCTGATCCCAGTCGAGTTTTTCTAGGACCGAAGTCAGCGTAAAAGCTACTTAGGGTTTCCGACAGCGTTGCAAGATGCCTAGAAGACCGATCAGAGCTTGGAAGAACTGTGTTTCAGCCCCTACTGGACCCGACTCTTTAGAGATAGTTAGTATCAGACCACATGCAGTCTGATGAGTTGCTAAATAAGTTAGTGTATATCAGACTTTTGAATAAATAGTTTGTAATAATGTGTAGCTTAGATCATACTTGAACCTGGTTTAGATCTTGGTTTGGGGTCGTAGTAGTTAAATATTAATAATAATCTTGTTGTCTATATTTCTGGTAATTATGTTTAGTGACATCAACTCCTGACCCCGGGGTTGAGGTCGTCACACAACCCCCCACTACAATTGTATTATTGACCTAACAGATTGCCTTTTCATTCTTTTCAGTGAGGCTTGACAAATGAAGCTAGATTTTATCTTGATGTATTTCTTTGAATACCCCTCCAATTTTCCATTCATGGAAATATGATGTTTTTTCTATATAATCTAAGATCACATGCAAAGTTTATCTTGCCCTACATTTTCTTTACTGAGATTCCCATCAACCCATTTGTTGTGTCAGACTCAGGATTTGACCACCGTCAAGTCATATCACTAGCTACTTAAGTTTCCTTAGCCGTTGACAGTAATTGGATTAGTCATTGATGGGTTGATGTAGTTAGCCGTTGAAGTTGTAGCTTCACTTAGCAGTTGATAACTCACTTCACTTAATCAAAATTACATGGCATCTAAAATTTACAATTAGCCACCCTATTCTTGATTATCCATTGAGTCAACATGACTTATAAATGAATAAAAACATCACTGTCTATAACAAGAATCTCACATGAAATTTTACAAAAACCTCATCAGTTGATGGGATACTCCTTCAACGGCTATCCCTTAGGATGGTTAGTCATTGAAGGCTATATTTGACTTAATGTAATTATACCATGTATTTTACTTATCATCATGATTCAAGTTTGATTTCTAACACGAATCAAATTAATTTTACTTTTTATATTTGTTTAAGCAATTAAATGTAAATTTTTAATAAGAAGTAAATCTATGAACCATGTTATATACTAACAATCAATACTTAGATAATTTGTAAGGGGTTGAATACAAATTATAATTTTCAACTTTTTTAAATTTGAACAATTACCAAATTGAAACAAGATAAAATACATAAAAATTCAGGTGGTTTGTTTCTAGACTTGCCACCAGAGTTATATTAAAGAAATAATCTGTGCAAATTACAAGAATTTCACAGCTTCTTTTTACAGTATTTCGCTCAGTGATAGTGCTCTCAATTAAACTATATCAAAAACTCTATGTGTTTATTTATTAGAGAAGACACTGATACAGCTTGATTTATATCACCAAGCTACAATCTTTACTAGTCAATTCGACGCACGGTCTTCTAAGTCCAGTAAGATTGCTTTTGCATTTTTTCTCGTGAGACTTGACAAATGAGGCTAGATTTTATCTTAATGTATTGCTTTGAATAACCCTCCAATTTTTCATGCATGAAAATATAATGTTTCTTCTTCTTCTTCTTCTTCTTCTTCTTCAGAATCCAAGACCACATGCACATTTTGTCTTAACTTCTATTTTCAAACCGAGATCATCTATCAACCCATGTGCTTTGTCAGATTTAATTTATGTGCTCTGTCAAGTCAGTGTCAATTTCCATTTGCTACTTTAGCCATTGATAGTGTAATTTTCTTAGCCGTTGATGAATTGATGCCTTTAGCCATTGATAGTCTATTCTCCTTAGTCGTTGTTGACTCATTTCACTTAGACAGAATTACATGGAATTTCATATTTAGAATAATCATCATATTCTATTTAACCATTGAGTCAACTATGACCACATAATGAATAATTACATCAATGGCTATTTATTGAGGTCTACATAAAAATGTTGCAAAAACTTATCAGTGGATAAGCTACCCTATCAACGACTATCAGATAATGATAGTTAGCCGTTGACAGCTACACCTACTTAATGAATGATTATGCTATATGGTTTGTTTATCATAAAAAATACATGTAATTCCTAACAATCTCCCCCAACTTATGACTCATAGAATAACGACCATAAATTAACTTCTTGATGATAATAAAACATATTATGAACAAAATTCTTTGAAGATAGAACAACAAATGATCATTAAGCTATTGAGTTTTAAATTGAACATAAAGTACAAACAAATTAAAAATAAATTAATTTAAGTTATTTCTCCTCTAGTTTGAGATGACCATTCTACTTCTTTCTACCTTTCCTGGTTGTTACCATATTATTGTTAAAGAAAGACACATAATACTCCTTCATCTTCAATCTTAGTATTTAGTATTCCCATGAGGTATTCTAGGTATACATTACTAGCTATTTTCAGTTGATCCTTGAGTCTGGAAAATGTTCTGCAACCATCCTGATCTCTAAATTCCATCTTGTGTTCCGGTTGATGATGCATTCTCTTTCCATTGAAAGGAATAGGTTTTTTTCTGGGAAATGCATCTTTGTCATTCTGGCTATTCCTTATCTAATTTATATTATCCTTTTGGAAATTTGAGTAAATCCACCAGTTCTTTTCATGTGAGAGAATACATTCATTAAGGTCTTCTACACTTCATTAAGAATGTGTTGAAGAGGCCATTTGTGACACCCTCCAAATCCGGGGTCTAGATTTGGGAGTCACTAACTGATAAAAAATACTATATATATAATATCCATAAAAGAATAAAATAATAGATATGACCCCTGCATACAACTCAATCGATCACAAGTTATAGTATTGAACATGCTCTGATACAAACCATAAGTTATTACAACACACAAGTCAATTTAGTTTCACAAACTATTTCAAATTTTATTATAAACCAAACGACTATAATAGTCAACCGTCTCAAAATAGTCTACCTGGACAGGCATACAAAACCTAATTACAAGCGAACGACTTCGGTTCAAAACCTTCTCAAAGTGAAGAATAATAGGCCTGCTTTGGCCTAGCTAAAAGTTCAGAATAATAAAACAAGTATGAGCGAATGAAATGCTCAACAAGCAGTGAAAAAGCTTTTTCTGGAAATAAAATATATCTGAAGAACAACTGAACAGCAACAATATCAGGACAAAATCAAAAGCTAATATAAGCTTTAATGGTAAGCAACATTTTTCATATTTTAGGTTGGAATCATCGACCGATGATCAGCCGCAGAGCAACATCGGTATATCGAAGCATACCCAACAAAACGAAGAGGTACCCAAGGCACACATTGGCCTATCAAGGTATTATAATCATATATAATACATAGCTCACACTGGACCGCCGCTATGACCTCTTGCGCAAGCATCCAATATGTAAAAACATTTTTATTAAAGGAGCTGAATCAATTGACACCCTTAATAACATAACTCCCCATTTCACATGGTCTGGAGTAACCGCAACAACCAATGGAGAGATAATTAGAATAAAGAGTTATTAGTTAAACTCATAACAAAGTTTCATTGTATATAATATATATTGATAGCATAGTTATGCACTATCTATCACATGAAAGATTCATTGTAGCAGAACAATTAATAGTATAAAAGGATTTCAATAAATTGTTGATTGTTTGTATATAATGTATTGTAAGAATATTTGTAAACAATTCTAACATTTTGCATATATAAAACATTCATATATTCTTAATTTAAAATATAAAAGGATTACTTGTATGATCAAGATTTATTATAGCAATAAGTAAAATATTTCACTATTCTGACATTATAATATGGGAGGATACTTGTCACACAATAACTTCTCACTAAAACCTCATCTTAGAACTGTCGGTAGTAACTTGGTCTAACGCTTTACAACACTTCTGGCCTCTCGATTCTATAAAAAAGTACTACTTTATTCAACCAAACAAAACTCAACCGACGTAACAAGACATCTAAATGACTATCCGATCGTTTATATCTAAACATGGCATCTAAAGATGTTTAAAAAGATAAACATGTTTCACATAGCATGTAAGCACATAATTCATGTAACATGTAAGTCTGATCGTCAAAAGATAGACCCGGATATTCTTGACATCAAAATCGATTCAAGATACGGACTTTCGATGATTATCCGACTCAGAACGGCTCGCAAAATAAGCGATCTTTCGATAAAAAAATATGTCTCAAAAGTTTTTAGTAGAAGCACAATATTTTTCTGAGTCTAGAAGCGTTTGTTTCGTATTAAATGGACAAACAATGTATTTATAATGAATAAAATAAGAATAATTCAATTAATAATAATATTAATTGATTATTACTTACTGTATAAATTTTCAAAAGCTTAAATAATTTTCAAAATATTATTTAGCTTAATTATAAATAATTATATTTTATTTAACTTTTTATAAATAAGAATATTTAATTAATTATATTAATTAATGAATTAAATAAATAATTAATTAACTAAAATATATTATAAATAATTAATCCAATTTGGAATTTTGAAAATAATAAAGAATATAATTTTCTGGGAATAAAAAATTTATTTAATTGTTTATTATATATAATTAAATTATTTTTGGAATTTAAAATATTTTTTTTGGAATTAAAAATGGATTTTGGATTAATTTTTAAAAGAAATTTGCATAAACAATATTAAAAAATTAGTTTGTAGGCTGGCTGTATTAATTTGAAGAAGATGACCGGCAACTCGCCAGTTTCTAGACTTTTTACCAGATTTCGATTGAGTTGTTCCGGCCATTTTCCTGGAATCCAATAGACTCCAAATATTTCGGTTTCCAAATATTTATCGGAGGTCACACCGACCGGGACTTCAAAACCTACAAAATTTGTGTTTTGATTTTTATAAAATCAGAAATCCTTTGAATATTCAATGTTTTTAGATTTCGGGAATATTCGTAATTTTTGGGGAATTTCAACATTATTTTCATTTTTATCTGAAAATAATGTTTTAAAATTATTCCCCGTAACTTATCATTTTGGGCTAGTTATATTAGTTATGAAATCAAGAAATTGTTTAATGAGTTATGAGATATTATTTTATGTTAATATATATGGCCAAAATTTGTTTTTAATTTTTTTAAAAAATCAAAAATTCTAGCAGATAATTCTCAGAAATATCAGACAGGGTTGTGGGCGTTTCAACACGTTCTTGTTTTTTATCGATCGATTCCAGGAGCTACAGACCTCCGTTTTTCACGTTTAAATAACCAAATTAAAGCTTGTTTCAAGCCCTTTCTTTTGATACCAAGATCATAAACTAAGTTTGATTGAATTGTATTTTCATTATTTAAGTTTATGGTCGAATTGGGTTCTTGCTTTATAATGATGTTTGGCTGTTTCTTTTATGCTGGAAATAGCTTTACCATGTTGCTTAGAGTCGATTTATGTATGAAATCGTACGTTGTAGTCCGGAATTGATTAAGTCGAGGTATTGTTTTGTTGTTATTTTTCGTACTCACAGATGGCTGGTTTATTGATTTGAATGTTATGATGTTAAACCGTTAAGTAATATTGTAGGGGGGTGAATACAGTATAAATAATCAAATTGAATTGAAACTCAAGATTCAGAAATAGTTTTTATCTTAATGAATAAAAACTGACTAAAAAACTCTCTTAAAGGATGGACAAATATCCTTGAGAGTTGCTAGGCTACACAGAATGATAAAACAATAATCAAAACTTATAGTGTTAACCTAGTCTGTGCTTATATACTTGTTGAGCAAGATTGAAGCAAAATGTTTATCTCAACAATGCTAGTTTGGATAACTCAACATATAATAAAGGACTTGCAAATAATCTATGTTCCGCTGGAATCAGTATAGATTAATTATTGGGTATATACATGGTGATCTTGGTAGATGCAGTGAAGAAGACGTCAACAAAAGTCTGTATGAAGTTCATTAATATTTTCAGGAAACGGAGGAATAAGGTTGAAGTCATTCGAAGCAGTTTTTGGATTAGTGTGAAGACCTAAAGGATTCTACGTGAAGTTGGTTATATATGGTAGGAGACTTAACAATGCAATGTAAAGATTATAGTACGAAGGTCTGAGAGCGGAACTAGTCATCTGTGAACCAGACTATTGAGTGTAACATAAGGCACACAAATTAGTTTGGATAAATTTATCTTAAAGTAAATTAGAAGTTTACTGAAACTTTACAATCACGGGCTAAGTCATCCTATTTTATAAAGATGTGACTAGTTAATGAAATTTTATATGGACGTTTGTTGAAGAACCAGCAGATTCTTCTTAATGATGCATAAGTTATTTGTTTATAAGACAAATTGATCACTAACAAAAAATTATTAAAATTCATCATCTTTAAATTTCCAAATGTTAACTATCAAGTTATTTTATAAATTAACTATGGTTATATGCCTAGTTGTTATATACTCATAACCGCAAGTTAGTGAGTTTAATCAAGTATATTCATATAATGTTGATGAGTATATTGTCCATTGAATATTATCGAATATCTAATGATACATAATGATTCACATTTATCTATCCAGTTCTTTCTCCCCAATATAAACAAATTTTAGTTATCTCAGATTGTTCCACCATTAAAATTCAATTGATTGTTAAAAAAGATGTACATTATACATAAGCGGTTATGAGTTTGGGACCATATACATGTATTTGTTTATGACTCAATTAAATGAGTTCATTTTCTCAAAATCAGGGGATGAAAATAAATAGTTGGTGAACATATTAATACAAATGAATTATTATTGCCTCGTCTTGATCGTCGTAATAAAAATTTGAAGTAGAAGTTCATAAGATAATTCATTTATCTCTTTCAATGATTTCTGGACATATGTGCTGATAAAAAAGAGTTACTATGTCACATATATCGGCTATTAATACTCCAAATGAATATATCGAGCATGCATCATATGTGCCATTTTTTTGAATGGAACTTTCGCTTTGATGCCCCTTGTTGGAAACGTGAATGGGCTCTTGAATACATTTCAACTTAAAAACAATATATAAGGACACACACTTTTATTTCAAAAAGAAGATAGAAGTACAATTTAAATAATTTTCTACACACACACAAGCCTTTAGCCTTTTGATTCTATATCTCCGAAGCTATAACTCTGTTTCTTTCTATTCTCCTCACACTTCGGTATTTTTCTGTTTTCACTTTGATGTAATAGAATTTTTATAACAAGTTGCATGACCTTTATATAGGCTCCAAACTACATGGCTTTCCATCTCCCCTTGCATCATAACCTATTTATTACAAGCCTTTATACTTCATTACCGATCAACCTTGATTTTAATACAAACCGTGTCACAACTATATATAAACTACAACATTCATGTCATGCATGCACCCGGGATATACACCTCTCATCTTTTATGAACTTGTGCAGCCTACCACATTTTTATGGCATTTATTCATAAACAGCTAAAATTTCAAAATCTTCACCCAAGTTCCAAAGCGTCTAGAAGTATTAGGATTTCCATATATTATGGTAGTTTATAATCTTCCTGTATATTTTTTATTTTCTTATGGACAACAGTGAGCGGCCATAATGATTCTTCAGGCATTAGTAGTTTCTTTTTATTTTCACACTCGAGGAAATCCTCTGATGCTGCTAACTTAATTTAGAACTTAACATTTTTCATGCATACCATAATTAAACTAACTAGTTTCCAACTTTTATTCAAATGATGGTTTGAATACGAACAATCCCCCTTAATATATTTCATTTTGTGAAACACACCCCACTTTAACGACTTCATAAATATATCATTTAAAATTTCTTTAGTCTTGTAGTGCACCTATTCTATAATTTTATGATGCACCTGATTCTGACTTTTGTTGCCTTTTTTTGCTTCATTTTAAATAAAACAATCAATAATAGAAAATTGATTGTACCAGACTTGTTTCTTCATAAATTTAATATAGACTCAGCATTTTCTTTTGCGCTTCATTGGAATTTAATATTGCTACCGCTAAGATTGTTATTAATGCACACTTTACTTGATAATATATTTTATAAATGGCTACTATCATTTTCTTTCATCTCACTGATCACTATTTTCAAAAGGGAAACATGCTCACTAATATTTTCGGAACTTTTCATTTTTATATTTCTGAAATTACCATGTAGTAGTTGGAGTTGTGCCTCTTTTTCTTTCTCGACTCATTGGAATGATTTCTGTAAATCTCCCAAACGTCATTTGCCCTATTCCATATCTGCAATTTTATCAAAGGTGGATACATCGACACTTTGATAAAATATGAAAAATACTTTGTTAACTTTTTCCAGGACTAGTTTAATATCATCTTCTTGGCATCTAGAAGAGTTGATTCAGCGGCTGCATATGTGAGTTCGTTATACAGACTTTCGAAAATATCCCAAATATGATATATGTTATGGATAAAAACTTAAGGTGTATTAACTGTTGTATTTATTATTAAGGTTCCAGAGCTCAAGGCCTTTAATGGCTGCTCTCGTGTTTCGTAGCTTAACTCTGCCTTTACAAGATGCCTTATATAGGTATTGGGAGTCCTTGAATTTGACTTGGGTTAGGAGACTTGGTGGGCAAGTCTCAGAATTAGAATGGACTTTGGAGTCCTAGGAAGTAGGAAATTGATTCCTTATCCTATTAGGTCCCTTGGAGGCTAATCTGCAAGGATTTATGTCCCCACTAGGACTCATCTTAACAGAACATTTCTCCTTTATTAATTAATTACGAAATTAATTAATATTCAAAGTTTTGGGCCCTTTCCAATTGGGCTTCGTTATTGGACCGTATTTGGTCTAATTAATTTAAACACCAATTATATTCCTAGGCTATTTTTGGGCCCCTATCAAGGGTCTTGGGCCTCTTCTAATGGGCTTAACAGCCAACCCAATTCTGATATAATTAACACGATATTAATTACGCAATTAGGGTTTATTTTATTCCCTATCATTTTTCCCCCAACTCCTAGGAAACCGTGAAAGATTTCGCAGAAGTTAAGTTCATTCGTTCCCTTACAGGTTATCGTTTTTGCGTAAAGTGTGGAGCGACCTACACATTTACAACGATTTGTCTTGAACATGGCTTCAGGGCCATTTTAGAATCTCCCCATCACTTTTTTTACCTTATTCCTATCTTTTTAGAAACTTTTTAACATTTTTCCTTAATTTCTGGGATTTTCCTTAATTTACAGGAATTTTCCCTAAATTTTTGGGATTTTCCTTGATTTACAGGAATTTTCCCTTAATTTATGGGATTTTCCTTTAATTTTCAGAATTTATCCTTAGTTTCTGGATTTATTCTCTTTATTTTTCATAATTTATCCCCAATTTTTGGATTTATTCTTTAATTTACAGGAATTTATCCTTAATTTCTGGATTTATTCTCAATTCCTGACTTAAAATCGACCAGGAGTCATGCAAAATCGATCAGGATCCTCATCGAACTAGCTGCCAACCTGTCACTCTAGTCGATGGAATTTCGACCAGGATTCCTGATCAAAATCGATCAGGATCCTGATCGAATTAAGTATATTTTTGACAATGAGGTCTGAGGTGAAATAGGCCAGGAATCCTGATCGAAATCGATCAGGATTCTGATCGAATTAAACATACTTCTGCCTTTTTGTTCGAATGAAAATTCATCCAGGATTTTATCTTTTTTCGATCAGGGCTTTGATCGAACTAAGTGACTTTTTACCCCTTTTAATCGAATGAAATTTCGATCACAGTTCTTCCTTTTTCGATCAGGACTCTGATCGAACTAAGTGATTTTTTACCCCTGTAATCGAATGAAATTTCAATCACGGTTCTTCCTTTTTCCTGATCGAACTAAGTGATTTTTTACCATTGTAATCGAATGAAATTTCGATCACAGTTCTTCCTTTTTCGATCAGGACTATGATCGAACTAAGCGATTTTTTATCCCTGTAATTGAATGAAATTTCAATCACGGTTCTTCCTTTTTTGATCAGGACTCTGATCGGACTAAGTGATTTTTTTACCCCTGTAATCGAATGAAATTTCGATCACAGTACTTCCTTTTTTCGATCAGGACTCTGATCGAATACTTTCTTCAGAATTCTGGTTTATTTTTTACCTTTCAGTTTCTTTTCCTGTTTCTAGAATATCCCTGAAGCTTCCCTATTGGTAGGCTTTTCTCAAATTGGACCTTGCCTTATGGGCTTTAGGCGCTTCGTATCCCGAGATTTTTGGCTATAAAAGAGAAGTGAGAAGTGAGAAGTGAGAATTCTCATTTCACTTCTTATTCTCAAATTTCTCTCTAGTTTCTTCCCTGAGAAAGGCAATTTCCGGCGATCTCAGCCACCGCAGCTCCACCATCTTCAAACATTTTCTGGGTTTCAAGCCTTCATCCAAAGAACATCAATGGCGGTTCGTGATCTAATTCGGCTAGGAAAGATGAATTCT
Organism: Apium graveolens; assembly: GCF_009905375.1. NCBI lineage: Eukaryota > Viridiplantae > Streptophyta > Magnoliopsida > Apiales > Apiaceae > Apium > Apium graveolens. The sequence goes on from NC_133655.1 coordinate 89,834,185, forward strand.
TCCAAGAGAGGTACTGCAATTCAAATGCAATCTCCCTATACTTCTCTCATTGATATGATAAATTCTAGAGGCAATGAATATCCCTCTTTATCTGATTTAGATTCATACAATCATGGAAATACTTTCCACGAGTTAGAGAGTAGGATGGAAGCTTTTAATACCGTGCATAAACTCCCTCCTTACCTTAGGATTACTACAGACGCCCCTGGGGATAGGACATGTAATTGGGAGGGGGATACACTTTTTGTTTATTGAGGAGCCCTAACCGCAGGTCTTAGGTTCCCGTTCCATGAATTCATTCCTTGTCTGCTTGCAGATGTAAAAATGAACCCATGGCAGCTCCCTCCTAACACATGGAGGAATATTATTTGTTTTATGGTTTTATGTCTTAGGAATAAATTCCACTTTTCGTTGCTATTTTTAGAAAAAAAATCCGGTTTTATAACAGTGCTTTATCTCAACCGGGCTGGGTTTTGATACGTTAAAGGCCCAAAATTCCCCACATTTTTTATGGTAACTCTATAGTTAAGAATAACCCCAAGTGGAGGGATGAGTTTGTTAGGATGACTTGGGTTGGAGGTGATTGGGCCACTCTCTTCCGTAGGCCTTTTTGTAAAGTGTCAGATGGTAGTCCCGCTAGCATTAGGTTAACTGATGAGGAGGTGGTGGCCTATCAAGCCCTTATTTCAGATGATGGGAAAACAGATACCTAGACCCTTTTAGAGGAATTCTCCTTGAAGAAAGTTGGTCTCTCTCTCAGGCCAGTGATAAGGGTAACTTTACCTGCATAACTATTTCATTCTTTCTTTTATTGCAACTCTATTATTTCCAGATTTTTAATGCTTTTCTTCTTTTTCTTTCAGCTTGCGAGGCCATTAATAACATAAACAGGCCTAAGGAGGGAGAATCTGGCCGCCAAAAGAGGGTCAAGCTGAACAAGGACCCCAGGTTTAAACCTGATGCTCTTTCCTTTCTTAGGCCACATGCCCAAGTGGTGGAACTGGGGGATGATGTGGATCCTCCACTCAAGGCACACTCTTTTAGGCCTAACTGGGGTTTTAGAAGAAGTGATACGGTGTTTGGATCCACCAAGCATGCTAAGGATTGGTCATACCATTTCATAACTCCCCATGATTTCACTGATATTGTCACGGGGAGTGATATTGGGACTATTGAGCTTCTGGGCTCATAGGCCCAAGCTTCGGTAGTATCTCTTTATTTTCTTTTAAGTTCCAACTTCTCTCTCTTTATAAATTTATGTTAACTCATATTTCTTTGCACAGAGCAACACCTACTTCCAGGCGGCCCTTCATCAGGCTAGGTCCTGGAAGGGGAACTTAGATGAGTTCGAGAGGGAGATGAAGAAGTGGAAAGAGAGGGCTGAGATTCTGGAGAAGAGGCTGACGACCAAAGGGGAGGAGCTGTCTACGGATCATTTCGAGCTGGTTAAGCTTCAGAGTGATAAGGAAACCATCATTGATAATTACATGGATTCTGAGAAATTCAAGAATCTCACGGAAATTCATGATTAGGGTCTTTATTCTCTGTAGTTTACCCAGGGATGGGATGCGGCTGTTGTAATAACTCGAAATTTTGAAACCTTGTAAAATGTTTAATGAATAGTAACCCTGATGGACGAGAAAAACTTTTGAGCCCACACTAGGTAGTGCATGAGAAAATGAGTTTCGGAGTTGATATTATGATTATATGTACTAAATGAGTGTATGTAAACGCTATTAGTTTTCGAAGAAAATGAACTTTAAAAAACGACTGTATTTAGGAACCATCGAGGATTACAGGGATCACAATATAATAACGAGATTAAAACCATACGGATTTATATTCAAGTATGATATTTAAAAATATAAGGAATAAATAGTAAAGGAATTACGTCGCGAACCATTTACGAATGAGTATTATGAAAACGTTTAAGCGACCGAGCAAACGCGTAAAAGATTAAATAAACGTAACGCACTAACTAAACCATGATAAGAAAGTAACCATGGTTACTTAATCAAATAGTGACCTAACCATAGGATGATCAAGCTAGCTAGCAAAATAGTGTGCTAAGGAAGCTAACACATGTAGTTAGCTTGTAAGCTAGCAAGCTACTTAGATTTTGTCCCCAAGATTTGCAACAAGAATAAACCTAGGATTCAACCAAGGAGAATAAAAATCAAGGAAAGATATCACCCCCATTTCCTAGAAGCAACCTAGAGAAACAACCAAGAGAAGCAACCAAGAGGAGCAAGTATAAATACCCCCCTTCACATTGTTCCATTCGACCCTTGAAGAAAAAAAAAGAGGAAATCCAAATTCAAATCTCAAAATCTAGCCATGGTAAAATCATCCCATTTATTCTCAATCTTCCTAGAAATTAAACTAAGGTAATAAAATTCTTTCATCTCTTTTTATCAAGGTTTGATGGGTGAAATAAAATCAAGAAAGTCACTAGTGAATAGTATGAATAGTAACCTCTCTTTGGTTTCTTGATTTCAATGGTGGTTTAGGTTCCAAAAAACATACCAAGCACTTCCAAGCCTCCACCATCCTCAAAAACACATCTCAAGCTTTCAATAAAGGTAAAAATCTTTGGCCCAACTTTATTTAAGATTCATTTTAAGATCCATTTAGTATGTGGTAGTAAACCTAGTTTTAAAAGTGGTAGTGTTGAAATCTTGGTGATTAAGTTAAGTAGATTTAAGGTTGATTGTTGTTACGTCAAGAGCATGATGTTATTGAGAGGAGATTGTGTATTGATGATGAAATGATAATTGTTGGTGGTTGTGTTAAGAGTTAGGGCGTAAACGAAACCCCGATCGTAAATGTAACTCCGTTAAAACCAACGAATCGTAACTTTAAGTTTCTGCAGAAAGTCCCGAAGTTTTAAACTGTAGTTTCTTGAAAAATAACCCTTGATTATGATAGAAAATTTTATAAGGATCGTTTAGGCGCTTGAATCGCTTGATTCCGATTTACGGATCAAAAGTTATGGTCGTTTTACTAAAAGTGATTTACGCGACAAAAACTGCTACGAATTACGAACTTTGAAAATATAAAGGATCGACTTAAAAGTGTTCATAAATCATGAAGTTTTTACAGAGAGTAACATAGAGAGTTTCCTAACTTCCATAAAAATTTCAAGTGAAAATAATGATTTCTAAATTTTATAAAAATATCGGAGCCGAGACCGCGTGAGTAGAAACCGTAAGAATCCATAAGCGGAGCCGACGACGATAATGAGAATGAACCTAAGATACTTAGAGAAATGAAGTGACCATAATGTGAATAATGACTTAAAGAAATAATAAGGGTAGTATAAGTTGAGAGGGTGCATAATAAGTAGCATATGAGTGCGAGTCGCCGTAAATTAGAACGAGACCTAACAAAGTGAATTGTGTTTCTGGGTATAGATTTCCGAGCGGAACCTAGAGCATCCTCCACCTCAAGATACCCGGGCAAGTTTACGAACCCAACTCCATTTTACTATTATATTGTGAAAGGATTGTTTTACTATCATTGCATAAAAACCATGTTTGTCATGATACGTAGTTGTTGAATTTTCGCATAATGTAGCGGTATAGTACGATAAGTATATATCGTGAGATGTTTATTCCGCTTTAAGCGTGACATATTATATGAGACCGAGAGTCGGTTGGGATTTAAGATAAAACCCGGGAATCATTCCGGTGATATTATACGACGATTATAAGTCCATAATAGTACATTTTAAAGGGACTCAACGTCCACTTACGAAACATTAAAATACCTCGAACTTTTATTAAAACGATTTCCAAAGACCGTATTCCCTCAACTATACTTTATCATTCAGACAAGAATTATTTATATACTAATCATTGATTATAGGAGAAGAATTCTCCAACACTTATTTATTCAAACCTGATTAATCATTAAAGATTATTAATTTCATAGACATAAACTAGTTGAGGAATATTATTTTAAATTTTATTATACAAGAGTAAACTTATTCGAGGTTAGTTATTTATCGATTATCATTTAATTATTTATTATTTATTAAAGGGTTTATTTTTGATTTAAAAATCATAGATCCTGATTTAAAACATACTTCTGATTTCGGAAAATCATTCGAGTAATTTCAGATCGTCGAAGAATATTACTCCGACTTATTTAATATTTGGAATATAGTTTCAAAGAGAAACTTTTCCCCCTTATTTAATTATCTGTTGACAACGGTCAACTCACATCCTTAGTACTTCCTCCGAAACTTTCGGAAGTACATATATATATACAGTAAAGCTATGCCTATCAACAAGTAAAACGCTTGGAGGAACTTCGATCTGGTTTGAGTTCTCGAGATATGATAGGATTTTCTAAAGGACAAAGGAGAGGTAGGATCCAAGTACTTCGTGTATTGGATAGACTACTGGTACCGTAGGAGACGGTACAATATATACCTATGGATCTGCGAAGTGTGTGTATGCCCGCAATGAGGACACATAGCTCGTATGCGGCAAGGGTGATAACCGAGATGTGAAGGTGTCGTCCCTCTACTAGTAGAAAATGTTACTTTTATCACAGTACGACTGATTATCGTATGTGGTGGCTCCAACGAATGTCTAAATTCTTCCAATTAGAATTGTGATGCAATACCGTAACCCAAGCCTAGGTGCTGGGATTACTATTAAGGTATTCGCAGAATAATAAAATCCCTTAAAGAATTGTTTTCATAAGAAGGTGTGTATCATCGAGGAAAAATATTTTCGAATAAAACATAATTATCATATATGATGTTATCATACAGTCATTTTCATACTGTACATTATTATGTTGGACATTATAGCTCACACTTGTTTTCTTAAATTGACACAACACAATAGTGAATCAAGATGCCTGCCATGAGAACCACAGCCAGGAAATGGGTAGGAAATGGCCAGCTGTTCCGTAGATTGTTGGTGTTGTACCACAGGTAGTCCGAATAAGCTGGATTAGTTTTCAGTTGTTTTTAGTTCGGCTTATTTATAAGTATGACTTATGTAAGGTAATAATCAAGAAACGTATGTTTTGCCGGAGAACTAGCTTTACTTAAAGGTTACTCCCCGGTAAGACTGAATTACTTTTGGGCTGTAATAATTATCACTTGATGGTTGAAAGTACTCTAGATATGATGGTTCGTTTCCAAGACAATAACCTGTAAGTGTGTCTGTGTGTGATAAGTGTGGGGTCGTGAAGCGTGAGTATTTATATAATGTAGTGTGAGTTGTGTGGTTGTAATAGTTTAGATGGCGTGGCCTCCGAGATTCCTGACCCCGGGTTTTGGGGCACCACAGAAATGGTATCAGAGCCTTAGGTTCTCAAATCTTGGAAACGATAGGATATAAAATACGTAGACATAGGAATAACAAAATAATCAATTAGAGCTCAAGTCGAGTTCGTCGTTAGGCTACACGGGTGGTCTTGACAGTTTTACCCTCAAGGGAATTCCGACTCTAAGTTAGTAACACCTTGCCTATTGTGTCAGGTACCAGTGGAGCCTAGAAGGGAGATTGATCAAGTTGATGATGTCATGGTCCCTGAGCGTGACCCTATTCCCGAGCCAGAGAGCCCACCCATTGATGATTCAGATGATGACCCTACTGAGGATGTCCTAGAGGAGGAGACTAACCTTCCTGTCCCCATAGCTAATGGCGTAGTCTGGAGGGATGTAGAGATGTACCCTCACCTGAATATTTGTTCTCCTACACCACCCCCATGGATTCAGAACCCTATGCCCTATATTGATGATGATGAGGAGGAGGCGATACGTGCACAGATCCACGAGGTTGATGACATATCCCCTAGAGACCCAGATTCACCTCTACCACCACCAGCGACCATGCATGTAGCCGTACATGATTGGATAGTGGGTCAACTTAACGCTGAGATCATTGCGGCATCTGCTCACATTGTGGAGTTACGCCAGGCACTGACAGCTGAGAGAGCCACCCAACTAGGATACCCAGGGGATTTCAGGGCTGCTTCCCCAGCCATAGCCTATAGAGAGATCGATGGGATCGAGCTTCGTACCAGTGTTCAGATGAGGATGACATCGGTTGGAGGATACATCCCGGTAGTTGATGCAGAGCTAATGTTGGCAGGAGCGATGAGGAGGGTACGTGACCTCACTCGCAGTGATAGTGACTGAGGGACTAGTGACTAGATATGGACCTTGAAGAAGGCTGGGTGACTTGTCACCAATTTTGATAGGATAGCTAGTAGTAGATAGCGTTCCTAGCCCTTCAGGGTACACGGCTTATGTATTTTCATTTCAGTATCCAGGAAAAGTAGTAATGTATTGTAATCAGGCATGTATGAACTCAGCTAGTTGTTTCGTCCCCAAGATCAAAGTGGGAGATCTTATGAAATATATCTAAGCAGTTATTAAGAAATTGACGTCCATGTTATTGCACTTTATAAAAACATGTTAGATAATAAATGACATGCTTACATATGAATAAAATAATCCAACTGTTATAATTACAACTATGTTGACCAATTTTCAATATCAGAACAATGTCACCCCATAGAAGAGGAACCAGGGTACAGCCCGCAGAATCTGTTAACCAACAATGGAGTGAACCTGACCCCGTAATGAATGAGGAAAGTGAAGAGGACTTAGACTAAGAATATGTAGAAGAAGAGGCTGAGGATACCCATCAGGGAGGAAATCCCATGAATGAATTTATGGAACTACTAAGAGCAAGTCTGAACCAACAGCCTATTCCACCACAGCCACATGCTGCCCAACAGACTGCAACTACTGCCTTTAGGGCCTTCAAATCTCTCAAACCCCCAAAGTTTCTAGGGTCGGCCGACCCCGTTGAAGCACGGGCCTGGCTCAAAGAGATAGAAAAGTCCTTCGAGATACTAAGTGTTGAGGAACGACACAAGACCATTTTTGCGTCTTACATGCTGAAAGGAGAAGCTAACTACTGGTGGGAGTCCAAACGAAACCTAGAGACCGATGATGTGCTCCCATGGGATAGATTTACCCGACTGTTCTTAGACAAGTATTTCCCTAGGTTTATGGAGACCCAGATGGAGATTAAGTTTCTGGAGTTGAAACAGGATAAGATGACTGTAGCAGAATATGTGGCCAAATTTACTGAGTTGTCGAGATTTTTGCCTGAATTTGTGAATACCGAAGAGAAGAAAGCGCGAAGGTTTCAGCTTGGTCTAAAACAATGGATCCAAAACCGAGTGGCAGTGTTAGAGCTGGCAGACTATGCCACCTTAGTACAGAAAACCTTGATTGTTGAAGCTGACAGTGAGCAGAGTGTGAAGGAAAAGGAAAATAGGAAGAGAAAGATAGGAAGCCAAGGAATATAAACCAAGAACAGGAGCCTTCCAAGCAGATTCGTCAGGGGAGCGGTGTCCCAACCTGCGCGAGGCCCCGGATTCAGAAAAACCCCAAGCGAGAGTGTTGGCCAGGGCGGCGGACAATCTAGGGCAACATTTCATAGCCAACCCCATGCCCCAATACCAGAGTGCCAGACCTGTAAGAGAAGACATCTTGGGATATGCAACCAGGTGAGAGCCCCCTGAAATGTTACAGGTACGACCAACCCGGACACCTTGCCAACAACTGTCCCCAATATAGTAAGACATGTTTCCAATGTGGGAAAGTAGGACATATGAGGAAGGATTTCCCGATAATGAGCCCCCAGTCTCAGGTATAAGCAGAGCTGTAACCAACCGACCCCCAGTTGCTAGGACCTTCAACATGACTGTTCAGGATGCTGTTCGAAACACTGATTTGATAGCAGGTACCCTTCTGTTAAATTCCGAACATGCAAATGTCCTATTTGACTCTGGAGCAACCAAATCTTTTATATCTCAAGATTTTTCTAAAAAGTTAAAACTTAATGCCATACCCTTACGTGAGATATTATAAGTGGAAATAGCAAACAAAGAAATAATTCCTGTAAATCAAGTACACCCTAAGTGCAAGTTGAACTTTGAAGGGAAGGTCTTCGAGGTTGACCTAATTCCATTCGCACTAGGAGAATTTTATGTAATCTTAGGAATGGATTGGTTATCCAGTAACAGAGCGCAAATAGATTGTGAACATAAGAGAGTAAAGATAAGAGTGCAAAATGAAAAAAAAGTAGTGTTTAAAGGTCAACGACAGAACCAGAAATTTCTAACCATGCTACAGGAAAAAAGATTGTTAAAGAAAGGTAACGAGGCCTATTTGGCTTATGTGGTAGATACCAAGAAGGAAGTCCCCCCGTAGTAAACGAATTCGAGGATGTATTTTCAGAAAACTTACCAGGATTACCACCTGACCGGAAAATAGAGTTCGCTATAGAATTAGCACCAGGAATGGCACCAGTATCCAAGGCCCCGTATAGGCTAGCCCCAATTGAGATGAATGAACTAGCTTCTCAACTGCAAGAGTTATTAGATAATGGGATGATAAGACCCAGTGTGTCACCATGGGGAGAGCCAGTACTGTTCGTAAAGAAAAAGGACGGCAGTATATGATTATGCATAGACTATCGAGAGCTGAATAAGCTGACTATTAAGAATAAGTACCCTCTCCCCAGGATTGATGACCTATTCAACCAACTCAAGGGAGCTGTACATTTTTCCAAAATAGAACGGAGAACAGGATATCACCAGTTGAAAATCAAACCGGAAGATATACCGAAGACTGCTTTTTGTACTAGGTATGGACACTATGAGTTCTTAGTCATGTCGTTTGGGTTAACCAATGCACCCACAGCCTTTATGGATTTGATGAATAGAGTGTTCAAAAAGTACCTGGATATATGTGTGATAGTTTTTATAGATGATATTCTGATCTACTCAAAGATAGAGCAAGAACATGCAGAACATTTGAGGTTAGTCTTAGAAATCTTGAAGAAGGAGAAATTGTATGTCAAGTTCTCGAAGTGCGAGTTTTGGTTGAGAGAATTTCAGTTTTTAGGACATGTGGTGAGCAGTAAAGCAGTGTTAGTTGACCCTGCCAAAATAGAGGCGGTATCCAATTGGGAAAGACCAACTACCCCAACAGAGGTTAGGAGTTTTGTGGGTTTAACAGGATATTACCGAAGGTTCGTACAAGACTTTGCTAAGATAGCCGGTCCACTGACTAGACTTACCAAGAAGACAGAATAGTTTGTATGGACAGAGAAATGTGAGGAAAGTTTTCAAGAGCTGAAAATGAGGCTGGTGTCAGCACCAATGCTTGCTCTTCCCGATGGAAAGGGAGAGTTTGTGATATACAGTGACACATCGCTTAAAGGATTAGGATGTGTACTCATACAGCACGACAAAGTTATAGCGTATGCCTCTCGACAATTGAAGGAATATGAGAGCAGATACCCTACGCATGATCTAGAATTAGCAGCCATAGTGTTTGCCCTAAAAATTTAGAGACACTACCTGTATGGTGAGAAATGCAAGATCTACACTGACCATAAAAGCCTCAAATATATTTTCACTCAGAAGGAACTGAACATGAGACAGAGGAGATGTTTAAAGTTGATAAAAGACTACGACTGCAAAATTTTGTATCACCCGGGTAAAGCCAATGTGGTGGCTGACGCCCTTAGTAGGAAGGAAAGACTCAAGATAATAATGCCATGAGTCGATTAAAGAATTTGAGAAGATGGAAATTGACGTGAGATTGACCGGTTAGGGAACGGAAGGATTATTTGAGATTAAGCTAGTGCCAGAGCTGACTGAAAAGATACGAGTATGTCAGGAAAAGAAGATGAGTGAAGAAAGAGGAACATTGACTGGTGAAGAAGTGAGATGCGAAAAGGACGAGAAAAGGATCATGAGGTATGCGTCCCGAATTTGGATTCCAAATGTGCAAGAGTTAAAGGATGAGCTGCTGCACGAAGGGCACAGCTCCAGATATTCAATCCACCCAGGAAGTACCAAGATGTACCGTGACCTTAAGGAATATTATTGGTGGCCTAACATGAAAAGAGAAGTGGCAGAGTGGGTCATCAAGTGCTTGACATGCCAGAGAGTGAAGGCTGAACACCAGCGATCTAGTGGACTGTTACGGCCCCTGGAAATTCCGGAATGGAAATGGGAGCATATAGCCATGGATTTTGTGACAGGCCTACCAAGAACAAAGACCAATCACGATGCCATATGGGTTTTCATAGATAGATTGACCAAGTCCGCACACTTCCTACTAATCAGCGAAAGATAAACTGTAGACAAGTTGGTGGATATTTACTTGAAGGAAATTATAGTTAGACACGGCGTTCCGGTAGCCATAATGTTATATAGAGACCCGAGGTTTAATTCCCGATTTTGGAGAAGCTTTCAGGAATACGTAGGCACCAGACTAAACATGAGTACCGCCTACCACCCCCAGACTGATGGACAAAGCGAAAGGACTATTCAGACCCTAGAAGATATGCTACGAGTGTGTGCCATTGATTTTAAAGGAAATTGGGATGACCACTTACCCCTGATCGAATTTGCTTACAACAATAGCTATCACGCTAGCATAGGAATGCCCCCGTATGAAGCTCTCTACAGAAGGAGATGTCGCTCTCCCCTGTGTTGGGACGAAGTCGGAGAACACAAGATATTAGGACCAGATTTAGTCCAGCAGACCAGAGAAATGGTAGGACTCATCAGGAAAAGACTGATAGCAGCCCAAGACAGATAAAAGAAGTACGCCGACCAGACCAGAAAGGATATGGAATATGAAGTAGGAGATTCTGTGCTATTGAAGGTATCTCTGTGGAAAGGAGTGATGAGATTTGGAAAGAAAGGGAAGCTGAGTCCCAGATTCATAGGACCCTTTGAAATTTTGAGGAGAATAGGACCTCTAGCTTACGAGCTCACCTTGCCTCCTAATTTGTAATAAGTGCACAACGTGTTCCACGTGTCCATGTTAAGGAAGTACCATACAGATGCACGACATGTAATAGAATACGAGCAGGTAGATTTACAACCAGACCTGACCTACATCGAGCAACCAGTAAGGGTAATGGACCAAAAAGAGCAAGTGCTGAGGAACAAGACTGTGAAGCTGGTTAGGATCTTATGGAGAAATCAAAATGTCGAAGAGTCAACTTGGGAACTTGAAGACGCAATGAGGAATAGATATCCCCACTTATTTTCTAATTGATTCCGAGACGGAATCCTTGTTAGAGGGGAAGACTGTAATAACTCGAAATTTTGAGACCTTGTAAAATGTTTAATGAATAGTAACCCTGACGGACGAGAAAAACTTTTGAACCCACACTAGGTAGTGCATGAGAAAATGAGTTTCGGAGTTGATATTACGATTATACGTACTAAATGAGTGTATGTAAACGCTATTAGTTTTCGAAGAAAACGAACTTTGAAAAACGACCGTATTTATGACCCATCGAGGATTAAGGGGATCATAATATAATTACGAGATTAAAACCTTACGAATTTATATTCAAGTATGATAATTAAAAATATAAGGAATAAATACTAAATGGATTACGTCAAGAACCATTTACGAATGAGTATTACAAAAACGTTTAAAGGACCGAGCAAACGCGTAAACGATTAAATAAAGTAATGCACTAACTAAACCATGGTAATAAAGTAACCATGGTTACTTCATCAAATAGTGAGCTAACCATAGGATGATCAAGCTATCTAGAAAAATAGTGTGCTAAGGAAGCTAACACATGTAGTTAGCTTGTAAGCTAGCAAGCTACTTAGATTTTGTCCCCAAGATTTGTAACAAGAATAAATCTAGGATTCAACCTAGGAGAATAAAAATCAAGGAAAGATATCACCCCCATTTCCTAGAAGAAACCTAGAGAAGCAACCAAGAGAAGCAACCAAGAGGAGCAAGTATAAATACCCCCCCTTCACATTGTTCCCCTCGGCCCTTGAAAAAAAAGAAGAGGAAATCCAAATTCAAATCTCAAAATCTAGCCATGGTAAAATCATCCCATTAATTCTCAAGTTTCCTAGAAAATAAACTAAGGTAAGAAAATTCTTTCATCTCTTTTTATCAAGGTTTGATGGGTGAAATAAAATCAAGAATGTCACTAGTGAATAGTATGAATAGTAACCTCTCTTTGGTTTCTTGATTTCAATGGTGGTTTTAGGTTCCAAAAATCATACCAAGCACTTCCAAGCCTCCACCATCCTCAAGAACACATCACAATCTTTCAATAAAGGTAAAAATATTTGTCCTAACTTTATTTAAGATTCATTTTAAGATCCATTTAGTATGTGGTAGTAAACCTAGTTTTAGAAGTGGTAGTGTTGAAATCTTGATGATTAAGTTAAGTAGATTTAAGGTTGATTGTTTTTGCCTCAAGAACATGATGTTCTTGAGAGGATCTTGTGTGTTTATGATGAAATTATGATTGTTGGTGGTTGTGTTAAGAGTTAGGGCGTAAACGAAACCCCGATCGTAATCGTAACTTTAAGTTTCTGCAGAAAGTCCTGAAGTTGTAAACTGTAGTTTCTTGAAAAATAACCCTTGATTATGATAGATAATGTTATAAGGATCGTTTAGGCACTTGAATCCCTTGATTTCGATTTACGGATCAAAAGTTATGGTCGTTTTACTAAAAGTGATTTAGGCGATAAAAACTGCTACAAATTATGAACTTTGAAAATATAAAGGATCGACTTAAATGTATTCATAAATCATGAAATTTTTACAGAGAGTAAAATAGAGAGTTTCCTAACTTCTATAAAAATTTCAAGTGAAAATAATGATTTCTCAATTCTATAAAAATATCGGAGTCGAGGCTGCGCGAGTAGAAACCGTAAGAATCCATAAGCGGAGCCGACGACGATAATGAGAATGAACAAAAGATACTTAGAGAAATGAAGTGACCATAATGTGAATAATGACTTAAAGGAATAATAAGGGTAGTATAAGTTGAGAGGGTGCATAATAAGTAGCACATGAGTGCGAGTCACCGTAAATTAGAATGGGACCTAACAAAGTGAATTGTGTTTATGGTTATAGGTTTCCGACCGGAACCTAGAGCATCCTCCACCTCGAGATACCCAGGCAAGTTTACGAACCCAACTCCATTTTACTGTTGTATTGTGAAAGGATTGTTATACTATCATTGCATAAAAACCATGTTTGCCATGATATGTAGTTGCTGAATTTTCGCATAATGTAGCGGTATTGTACGATAAGTATATATCGTGAGATGTTTATTCCGCTTTATGCGTGATATATTATATTAGACCGGGAGTCGGTCGGAATTTAAGATAAAACCCGGGAATCATTCCGGTGATATTATTGGACGATTATAAGTCCATAATAGTATGTTTTAAAGGGACTCAACGTCCACTTACGAAACATTAAAATACCTCGAACTTTTATTAAAACGATTTCCAAAGACCGTATTCCCTCAACTATACTTTATCGTTCGGACTAGAATTATTTATCTACTAATCATTTATTATAGGAGACTTATTCTCCAACGCTTATTTATTCAAACCTGATTAATCATTAAAGATTATTAATTTCATAGACATAAACTAGTTGAGAAATATTATTTTAAATATTATTTTATAAGAGTAAACTTATTAGAGGTTAATTATTTATCGATTATTATTTAATTATTTATTATTTATAAAGGGTTTATTTTTTATTTAAAAATCATAGATCCTGATTTAAAACATACTTCTGATTTCGGAAAATCATTCGAGTAATTTCGGATCGTCGAAGAATATTACTTCGACTTATTTAATATTTTGAATATAGTTTCAAAGAGAAACTTTTCCCCCTTATTTAATTATCTATTGACAACGGTCAACTCACATCCTTAGTACTTCCTCCGAAACTTTTGGAAGTACATATATATATACAGTAAAGCTATGCCTATCAACAAGTAAAATGCTTGGAGGAACTTCGATGTGGTTCGAGTTCTCGAGATATGATAGGATTTCCTAAAGGACAAGGGAGGTGTAGAATCCAAGTACTTCGTGTATTGAATAGATTACTATTACCGTAGGAGACGGTACAATATGTACCTATGGATCTGCGAAGTGTGTGTATGCCCGAAATGAAGACACATAGCCCGTATGCGGCAAGAGTGATAACCGAGATGTGAAGGTGTCGTCCCTCTACTAGTAGAAAAGGTTACTTTTATAATAGTACGACTGATCATCGTATGCGGTGGCTCCAACGAATGTCGAAATTCTTCCAATTGGAGTTGTGATGCAATACCGTAACCCAAGCCTAGGTGCTGGGATTACTATTAAGGTATTCGTAGGATAATAAAATCCCTTAAAGAATTGTTTTCATAAGAAGGTGTGTATCACCGAGGAAAACTATTTTTGAAAAAAACATAATTATCATATATGATGTTATCATACAGTCATTTTCATACTGTACATTATTATGCTGGGCATTATAGCTCACACTTGTTTTCTTAAATTGACACAACACAACAGTGAATCAAGATGCCTGCCATGAGAACCACAGCCAGGAAACGGGTGGGAAATGGCCAGCTGTTCCGTAGATTGTTGGTGTTGTACCACAGGTAGTCCGAATAAGCTGGATTAGTTTTCAGTTGTTTTTAGTTCGGCTTATTTATAAGTATGACTTATGTAAGGTAATAATCAAGAAATGTATATTTGGCCAGAGGACTAGCTTTACTTAAAGGTTACTCCCCGGTAAGACTGATTTACTTTTGGGTTGTAATAATTATCACTTGATGGTTGAAAGTACTCTAAATATGATGGTTCATTTCCAAGACAATAACCTGTAAATGTGTGTATATGTGTGTGATAAGTGTGGGGTCGTGAAGCGTGAGTATTTATATACTGTAGTGTGAGTTGTGTGGTTGTAATAGTTTAGATGGTGTGGCCTCCGAGATTCCTGACCCCGAGTTTTGGGGCGCCACAGCTGTGAAGGCGGTTTCGGAGAAACATCCTGGCTTAGTAGATCTTAAGAACTTTATAAGTCCTGAACAGCCAGAGATGGAGGACAACTTGGATGCTCCCTTCAACTCTCCTCAGCCTGATGATCATATCCTGGATCCCAGCACTATCTCTCCTCCTACTTCTCCCGTGAAGGATGTTGTGCCTTCTACTGATGCTGAGAAAGGAGGTGTTGAGAAAGAGCAGGGGAAGGAAGGCTCCCACATGGAGGAGTAGTTTTTTATGTTTGTTGTTTTCTTAAATTATTGTATCTTGAACTCATTCCCTTTAGGGATTTATTTATGTCATTTTCCAGCTATTTATTTGCCTTTTATTTTTTTTCAAGTACTTACACTATTTACGGGAGTTAGATAGTTTTCTTGCCTTCTCATAGCTTTCCCTCTCATTTTTTCGTACTTGTACTAAAAATAAATAAGAAAACTCAACCATATATATTATGGACCAAACAGTTTTAGGATGAGATGAACCAAACAATTCTAAAACAAGTTTATGGAAACTCTTGGGATTCATCCCTTACATAATTCTGTGTAGAACTAGAATCTAAAGTAATAGTCTTATTAACACATGAAACCCTAAGCAAGAAAAGCTTCAAGGTACTTTTCAACCTTTTTACCACTATAGTATGCATGAGATATAGGTAGTAAACTTTCAGGTTTTGAGAATGCCATGTCTGAGGTACTTCTTCCCCATTCATGGTCTCCAATTTGTAAGACCCTCTTCCTTGAACGCTCTTAACCTTGTATGGTCCTTCCCAATTTAGAGCAAGTTTTCCTTTCTTCCCTACACCAGAGGCTTCTACCTTCCTTAGGACCAAATCTCCTTGCTTGAAGAATCTCTCTTTTACCCTTAGGTTGTAATAAAAGGAGGCTTTCTTCTGACATTCCATTATCCTCGCATACGCCGCATCTCTTACTTCATCTATTAATTCCAGGGCTAATTTTTCCCCTCCTCATTTTCCTCAGCATTGAAAGCTTGGATTCGGGGAGATGAGCGCGATATTTCTACAGGAACAACTGCTTCTGCCCTATATGCTAACATGAACGGAGTTACTCCGGTAGGGACTCTATAAGTAGTTCTGTAAGCCCAAAGTATTGGGAGTATTTCATCCACCCAATTATTCCTGGATTTCTCAATCCTCTTCTTCAACACATCTAGAATTATACAATTCGCTACTTCCGCTTGCCCATTGGCTTGTGGATGAGCTACAGAGGTGAACCACAATTCGATCTCATTCTCCTCGCAGTATTTCCTGAACTCTTCGTTGTTGAATTGTATTCCATTATCAGTGACCATGATGCGTGGGATTCCATATCGGCATATGATATTTTTCTACAGAAATTATGCAACTTGCTTAGTTATGATTTTGGCCAAAAGCTTGGCTTCAATCCACTTAGTAAAATAATCAATAGCCACAATCAGGAACTTCCTTTTGTGTCATGGCCATGGGGAAAGGCCCAAGTATATCCATTCCCCACATGGAAAGGGGGATGGGAGAGTTAATGGAAGTTAACATCTCCGGTGGTTATCGAACAACCGGTGCATGTTTCTGACAACGATCACACTTTTTCATATATTCTTTGGCATCAGCCATCATCTCTGGCTAATAAAAGCCTAAACGGATTATTTTATGAGCCAATGCCCTGCCCCCTAGGTGTTGCCCACAGATGCCTTTGTGTACCTCTTCAAGAGCCAAGCGTGCCTCATTGGGCCTGAGACATCTTAAGTAAGGAACCACATAAGATGTTTTGTACAAAATCCCATCGATCAAGGAGTATCTCAGTGCTCAAACAGCCAACTTTCGTACTTCAGTCACATCATTTGGAAGCCAACCAGTTTGAATATGGGCCTTAATAAGATCTATCCATGATGTTCCCAGCCCTATGGGGGGCTACAAGGTTAACATCAATGCTTCATTTTTTCAAAACGCGGAAGTATACACTTCCTGAACTTTCCTCTATCTCTGATGAAGCAAACTTTGACAATGCATCTGCCTTAGCATTTTCCTCCCTTGGGATGTGCTCAATATGGCATTCATCGAACTGAGTCATCACAGCTCTTACTAGGCGGACATACTTAGTCATTGTATCATCCCTTGCCTTAAACTCTCTCTTGACCTGAGATATGACCAACTTTGAGTCTCCATATACTTTTAAGTTCTTGACTCTCAGTGTCCCTGCTAGGCCGAGGCCAGCTATTATAGCTTTATATTCTGCTTCATTGTTTGTAGTCGGGAAGTCTAACTTCAAAGAATATTCAATCAAGAACCCATCGGGGCTTTGTAAAACTAGTCATGCTCCGCTTGAATTTGTTTTTAATGCTCCATCAAAATAGAGAACCCAATATTCCTTCTCCTTAATGGCCTTTTCTTTGCCTCCTTTATCACCTTTTATGTCTTGAGGTACAGTATCTTCCTGCCCCCGACTTCTTGGTTGGATATGGTACAGTCCACCACGGAGTCAGCCAATGTCTGGGCTTTTATTGTCGTTCGTGGCTTGTACTTGATATCTAATTCTCCCAACTCTATTGCCCATTTAATCAACCTTCCACTAACTTTAGGACAATAAATAATATTTCTCAAGGGCTGATTTATTAGCACTTCAATTTTATGAGCCTAGAAGTAAAGGCACAATTTTTCTTGAGGCCATTACCAAGGCTAAAGTAAACTTCTCAATGGTTGAATAATTCAACTCAGCTCCATGCAGAATCTTGCTAACATAGTATATGGGTTTCTGGACTTTAAGTTCCTCTTTAAACAATATAGTGCTCAAGGCATTTTCTGAAACGGCTAAGTACAAGTACAAAGTTTCATTCAGATCAGGCTTGGCCAACAATGGGGCCTGACCAATATATTTCTTTCATTCTTCGAATGCCTTTTGGCTTTCCTCAGTCCATACAAAATCCTTAACCTTCTTCAAGGACTTGAAGAACGACAATCACTTGTCCCCAAATTTGGAGATGAACCGCCCTAATGCAGCAACCCTTCCAGTGGGCTTTTGAACATCTTTGATAGTCTTTGGTGCCTCCATGTCCAAAATTGCCCTTATTTTATCGGGATTGGCCTCAATTCCTCTCTTGGAGACCATCAGTCCCAAAAACTTTCCAGATCCCACTCGGGAAGCACACTTCGCAGGATTTGGCGTCATTTTGTGATATCTCAGGACCTCAAAAGCTTCCCTCAAATGGGTTATGTGGTCAGTTTTCACTAGACTCTTGACTAACATGTCATCGACATAAACCTCCATGATCTTGCCATTAAGATCCTTGAAAATCTTATTTACCAACCTTTGATAGGTGGCTCCTGCATTCTTGAGACCAAACGCCATAACAAGATAATAATAAACACCAAAGTCAGTAATGAATGATACCTTTGGGATGTCGTCCTTATACATCTTGATCTGATTGTATCCACTGAATCCATCCATGAAGCTCAGCATCTCATGTCCAGCAGTAGCATCTATTAATATATCTATCCTTGGCAATGGAAAACAATCCTTTGGGCATACATCACTTAGATCAGTGAAGTCCACGCACATTCTCCACTTTCCATTAGCCTTCTTCACCATGACAGGGTTTGCTAACCATTCCGGAAACTGTATCTCTTCAATAAAACCAGCCTCTAAGAGCTTCTCTACTTCTTGTTTAATAGCTTCTTACCTCTCTGGAGCAAAGCTTCTTTTCTTTTGCTTCACAATCTTTCGATTTGGATCCATGTTCAGCTTGTGAGTGATCAGTTCTGGGTCTATGCCTAGCATATAAGCTATCGACCATGCAAACACATCACTAATCTCTTGTAAAAACTTCACCAACTTCCCTCTAAGGGGCTCCTCTAGTGATGCTCCGATGAAAGTTACTTTCTCAGGATCCTTGGGAGCCAAAGGAATCAGAACCAAGTCTTCTGATGGCTTCCCTCTTTTCTCATCATCGGATATCCAGATCTTCAATAGGCGGAACCTGCCCTCCAACTCCATCAGCCCTAGGAGAGACCACATAACAACTCCTTGCCATCTTTAGATCTCCTCTCTCTTCTCCAATCCCATTCCGGGTGGGAAACTTCATCACTGAATGGTAGGAAGAAGGGATTGCCTTGAAAGCATGTATTCCCGTTCTTCCCATGATTGCGTTAAAATTCGATCCAGCCTTTACCACTACTAAGTCCAACATTTGTGTTGCTTGTCTTGGTTCCTGACCTATGGTCATTGGCAACTTGATTATCCCTTCCACGGGGCACTCCACTCCTGCAAATCCATATATCGGCATATCGGTCGGGGTTAATTGAGAATCATTCTAACCCATCCTTAAAAATGTATCATGGAGCAAAATGTCCACCGAGGCACCATTATCTATAAGGACCCTTTTCATCGGGCTGTTCCCTATTATCGGTGTTATAACCAGCGGATCATCATGAGGAAAGTTCACACCCTCCAAGTCAGAATCATCAAATGCCATTATCTCTCCTGTCCTAGCCCTCTTCGGGGCTTCCCCAACGATATGCATAACTTCTCTAGTGTATGCTTTCCTTGAGTTTTTGGATGAACCAGCAACAGTTGGTCTTTCAAAAATTGTATTTATCACAGGCCCTCAAGGTCGTGGTCCTCCAAAGATTGAATTTATCACCGGTCCCCTGGGCTGGGGATTTCGCCCCTGATCGTCTTGATCCCTCCTACGATCATCGAAATTCTTTCTTCCATTGTTATTCCTATCTCCTCCATCTCCAGTATACTTGCTCAGCCTTCCTTTTCGAATGAGGAACTCTATTTCATCTTTCAATTGCCTACACTCATTGGTGTCATGACCAGCATCCTTGTGAAACCTGCAATATCTGCTTTTATCCAACTTGGTAGGATCAGCCTTCAGGGCTTCGGCCAACAAACATCTCTATCTTTCTCGATTTCCATCAAGATCTGACTTCTAGGAGCATTCAACTTAGCATATTCAGTGAAATTTTGTCTAGGTCCTCCCTTCTTCGGGGTTGAATCATTGCTTTTCTCAGTTCTAAGATAATTGTCCTTAGCAATATATTCCAAATCAGTCTTTCATTTCTTGCCACCAAAAGGCTCATTATTTACTACCGTCTTCCTCATGCTTTCCTCCACTTTGATGTACTTCTCAGCCCTGTCTTGGAGCTGTAACATGCTTTCAGGGGGTGCTTGGTTAATGACATCTTGAAGAACTCGTCCCCAGTTCCCTGTTGCAGTGCTATTATAGCAACCTTGTCATCAAGGTCTGGGACTTTCAAAGCCTCTTTAGTGAAACGATTCAGATAATCTCTCAAGGACTCTTTTGCTCTTTGCACAATGCTCATGAGGGATGCTGAGCTTTTCTCATGCACTCTCCCACTGATGAATTGCTTAATAAAAGCTTGACTTAGCTCTCTGAAGGACCCAATAGAATTCGTAGGCAAACGGCTATACAATCTTGGAGCCATTCCCGACAGGGTTTGAGGAAAGGCCTGACACTTAATAGCGTCATTCACGGGCTGCATCAACAACACATTAGAGAATGTCCTGACATGATTAGCGGGATCTCCAGTGCCATCATAAGCTTTGATGGTGGGCATCTTAAACTTCCTTGAGATATGGGCATTCATTATCTCTTCAGTAAATGGTGGAGTGGGATCGTCAGGATCTCCTAGGGGAAGAAAATCTCCTGGATCAGTCCTTGGGACAACAACCCTTTTCTGCTGTGGACCATCCAGGTCTATGATTGGAGGAGGATTTCTCCTCCTCAGTGCTAGTGGGGGTCTGGCGGTCAGGTGCGCCTCCAGATCACGCTTTAGCCTTTGAATCTCAGCCTCGTGAGCCCTGATTCTCTCCTGCACTTCTTGGGGATTCGTCCCTCGGGTGCTCCTAGGATGATGGCCACCATCAGGCATCGATTTTTTGCCAGCACGCCTACTTCACGGGGCCACATCATCATCTGAAGATTCGGAGTCTCTCAGTGTAAGGGCCAGAGAATTCTTGATCCTCTGGGATAGGAGCCAAACCACGTATATATTGGGACATTTGCCCTTGTACTTCACTCCGATTAGCATGTCCACTTCCTCCAACCTCGAGGTAAAGGGGCATCCCATAAGGGGGGTTAGTAGTCACAACAGTTGAATACTCATACCCAACGGGTCAAGAATTCACAGGTGTATGTAGCTTCTGAAATTGGGAATTCTCCCCTTGAGAAGCTGAGGGCTTCGTCCCTTGTAGAGCCGGGGGATCCGTCCCTTGTGACTGAGGCTCGGTTGCCCCTATCGAGGTTCCTCCTTGGGTTGAGGCATAGGACGAGTGTGGGGGTATCCCCACCATTGACAAAATCTTTTGAGTTGTTCCAGCCGGTGTTCCTCAGGGGCGCTGTTTCCACTCCGTGTTCTCGCCATGGCTGTTGTTATGTTTTCCCACAGACGGCGCCAAAGGTTATGGATAAAAACTTAGGGTGTATTAACTTCTGTATTTATTACTAAGGTCTGGGAGCTCAAGGCCTTTAATGGCTGCTCTCGTGTTTCGTAGCTTAACTCTGCCTTTACGAGATGCCTACATATCTCTGCGAGTTAGAGAATCAAGCCAAAAACATAGTTCTGATTGGTGAAGGTGAGACCCCTTATATAGGTATTGGGAGTCCTTGAATTGGACTTGGGTTAGGAGACTTGGTGGGCAAGTCTCAGAATTAGAATGGACTTTGGAGTCCTAGGAAGTAGGAAACTGATTCCTTATCCTATTAGGTCCCTTGGAGGCTAATCTGCAAGGATTTATGTCCTCACTAGCACTCATCTTAACAATTGATTTCTCCTTTATTAATTAATTACGAAATTAATTAATATTCAGGATTTTGGGCCCTTTCCAACTAGGCTTCGTTATTGGACTGTATCTGGTCTAATTAATTTCAACACCAATTATATTCCTAGGCTATTTTTGGGCCCCTATCAAGGGTCGTGGGCCTCTTCTAATGGGCTTAACAGCCAGCCCAATTCTGATACAATTAACACAATATTAATTACGCAATCAGGGTTTACTTTATTCCCTATCAATATAGTATATATATATATTAAAGGATTTTATTCTCATATTTATAATATTATATCATTAATTAGATATTATTAACTAGAGTTTATTGTTTTATGCATTAAAGAAAGAATTCATAAATTTAGAAGGAATTGGGATTATTTGGACTTAAAGCATAAGTAAATTTGGATTTATTGGTTTACATGCACATAAATCACTGTTTGAGCCCTACCTTGAGTTCTAGACATCAGAATTGAGTGATTTTACAGCCTATACGAAGAAACAAAAATTATCTACCATTTAGAAGTGGTCCAACATCAAGCATCCAATATGAGTAGCCTAGTTGCAAGCCCAAAAAATAGATTATGAATTTTACACTCGGAATCCAATTTACCTTGAGAAATTAATTATAATTTCTTGAAAAGCATTAATTCTCTTTTATATTAGATTTTTACATAATACTGTAGAACAACACAACATATTTAGAACTAATATAGAGATAATTGTACTCTTTAGAGAAAAAGGAGATATACTTAAGAGCAAGATTAAAAGAAGGAGCGAAGAGATTCGTCCGAATTTTAAAGTAACTATTCAAATTATATTTTTTGTACTTCAATTCTTGAACTAATGGTTTGCATATCTAATTCAGATACACGTCATCTTATCATGAGTAGCTAATCCTTTATTTCAATGGTTGGGTAGTATTTTTTGGCTTGTTGTGTTTATTTAGTTTTAATGTGATTTTCTTGTGATTGTTAATGTGTCATTGATGGCTTAACACCAAAAGTGAGTTGCGAACCTTTGATTGTATCTATAGGAATAATAAAAAATGGGGAGAATAGTTGTAATTCTAGTACATGATATGATAAACATAATTTAAGTATTATATTAGGAGATTAATATTAGAATTACGAAACCGATAATCCGTGACTTTTACTAGTCCACTTTATATTGATTGACATTCAAGGAAGAGTTGTGGGCACTACAATCTACCTCGGGAGATGATTTTATAAACTTTCAAAGGATTATTTTTAACTAGCAAGAGATACAAATTAGATGTTCATGATAGCCATTAAATAACCTTAATTGTTGGATTGTTTTCTATCACACTTGTTATATAATTTTTATTTATTTATTAGATTGATTAGTAGATAATCATATACCACCAAATTATTTCTCCATACTTCTGAGTTGTAAGCGATAAAAGACTTAAATTTGGTATTGATATCAGTCTGTACCTATGAATGATACTCTAAAAATACACATCAACAATATCATACGAACACCATTTTCTTCATATTGATTCTGTCATATTGATTCTTCATGCATGTGTAGTTTTTTCTCATTTTCACACTCCAGGAAATCCTCTACTGTTCTACATATCTTACACCTTCCTTATCCAAAAAAATTTATGAATATAAATTCTTTTGAGATAATGATATATCACCAATACCAAGTCATCAAAGCGATGGATAATTTATATAATGATGAGATGCTCTTGCACCAATTTCCTCAAACTTTGAAATGTATACATACAAGTTCTACATCCCCATATAAAATCATAGATATAATATTAGGCATATGTATTCAGAAGGCATGTTAAAGTAGACCTTTTGTTATAATTTGTGTTATATATGTACCATACAAGGCTTAACATAATATAATAATTTATCATATGCGACTTATATTACTTACTAAGAAGGAAGGACTGCAAACCCAATGTTATTTTTTATGCTACATGAAATAAAGTAAATATATAACATATTGACCTTCATTGTATACATTATATTTTTTTAGTTTTTAAAATCGGAATAGAAATTAGATTGTATATGGTAGAGTAAGCTAGAATGAGGCCCTTTTTACCCAAAAAAAAGTAATATTGTAACATTAATAAATTTAAAAAGAAGTGATAAGAATATAAAATCAAGAACTATGTTACTCTTTTAGTTGCTAAAATATTAAGTTATAATATCTGGCACTAGTAACATTAGTATACTATTTTCTCTTACTTGCTATCCTGAAGTAAGATAATTTAGTACATGAGATTGGATTTGATAATTATTTTCTCATAAAATTTGTAAAGTGCTGATAATATGTTATTAAACTCTATCTAGCTGCTTTAAGCAATTAGGTATATGGATGTGTTATTTCTGTGAACTTGTTGTATTTAATTTGCTCAAAGGTTGGTGATTCATATTAACCCAACACATACATATAATTTGCTTTAACAACTTGTGCAACCGTCAAGTTAAATTGATTATTTATTGAATACTTATTGGTAATATGCGAAGCTGTATGGACATTAGACGTGATAACTCAACACTAGAACAAGACAGGTAAATAATACTTTGTCTACACGAAAATAAAAATGAAATGAAGAAAAGGAAAATACAAGAATCAAAATATTAGAAGAAGTTTTGAAGTCAGCTTCCAAGTCACCAAAATAAATTTATTAACATGTTCACGCCTCAGTGAAGAATAAGGTTTGAAGACTTTCAGGGTTTCGGAAGTGTTGAAGATTCAGTGTAAAAGTGCCACCAGAAGATTTCAGTGTATTAGCATTAATTGAAAATAGACAGTGTTCGAAGCATAGGAATCTGAAGAATTGAAAACACGGCATAGACAAATGTTAAAGAAGACAACTACAGTCTTGAAATTATACTCACTGGAAGAAGTTCATTTATATGTTTAAACGTCGGTGAAGAACAAAGAATGAAGTATTCAAGATTGTAGTAACAATGAAGACATTGTCTAAGTACCAAAAGGGATTCCAGTGAAAGTACATTTTTTATTGACATTCAGTGTTTGAAATAATGAATTTGATGTGAAATTAACAATGTAAGCAATGTTATAATATGAGGGCCTGAGAGGGGACTAGTCGCTTGTGAACCAGACCATTGCATTAGGCGTAAGTGACCCATGAAAGGAAACTGAGTATTATGATCAAGAAAAAATTTTAAGTGAGGATTCATATATAAGCTTAAATGTCATATAAATTATATGAAGACTCGAAGGTTTGAAGATTAGAAGAGGAACAACTTAGAATACCACGAAGATCAAGGTTAAGCGTTCAAGGACAAGAAGGTCTCATTAGATCACAATTACAAAAATGTTCCTTATGATTCTTGTTGGCTCCAAAGCTTAATATAACAGATTAACTCTTTCTTATAGATGTTTATACCTCTGTCACCATAAAAAACTCAAGGAGTATAAGTCAAAATTCCCAATCTTCACGATTCTTGTTTCCTATCACCTTGTGGCTACACCGGTTGCTCCTATATCATTTAACTTGATCTTGATGGCTCCAAGACCTAAAATGTAAAGTAAACTCTTACTTGAAGATGTTTTCACCTTGGTCATCTTCTACAAGCACTAAAGCCTCAAAACATTTCTAAGACAAGTTAATGTCACCTTATAAGTCTAATAGGACACCATATCGCCTTGTAGAAGTCACGTGGTCACCTTCTAGCTTCTAGGTGGACCCCTCATTGCACATGGTCACCTTGTACCTTAGTTTTTCCAAGTAAAAGAGCAAATGGCGACATGAAATTTGTCTAGGTCGCCTCTAGCTTGATGTAGGTCACCTCCAAAGTTGCATGCAAGTGTTGAGGTCGCCTTGAACCTTTCTTTGAAGGTTAAGGTCACCTTGAAGAGGATCTAAGTCACCTAAAAGCTATTAAAGGCCTAGTTCGCCTTCTAGAAATCCTAGTTGCTTTCAAGGATGAAAGCCAAGCTTCATATGATCGCCTTTAATATCAAAACGCAAGTCAACTTTATTGAACTTATAAATTTAAATACAAGGCTATATATTGGCAATGTATAGAATTGATATAAAAGACTACACTTGGAAGCAGAGTTTAATTCCGTTTTTACAACAATTGTTTTTTCTCCTATTCTTCATTTTATCTCACCATAGCTCAAGAAAATGGAACAAAGAGCTAAAATGAAGATATAATCGCAAAGTCATATCTATTAATCTTTTCACCAGAGAAACATTATGATGCCTAATTTTACACTTGTTTATTCTTAAGAACCTTTGTGATAGTTATCCGGTAATTAAATCCTTAGACAAAGAAATTGCTAGAATATTGAATTTTGTATAGGATTTAATTTCTATATCTTTGTATTAGAAAGAATATAGTTATTCTTGGATTGTGGCAGGTCAATTTATTTATCAAAGAGTATCAACCACTCGAGGATTTATATATAAATATATATTTCTACGGATATCGTGTATTCTTCATTTGAATGTCCGAAACATTATTCACCTCAAGAACATGGAATCACTAACCCAATATTAAATTAATTATTCATAAAAGATTCGAAAGATTTTTAATTTAGTGAATATCGTATTCAACCCCCCTTCTACGACACTTAGGGACCTAACAATTGGTATCAGATCTTGTTGATCGATATACAGATAAGATCCGGTGTTTTAGACCAAACAGTCAAGTTCTCATATTTTTGTTTTTTTTAATTTTCAAAAATTATAAATCCTTGTGATTTTTGAATTTTAAATAATTTGAACTTTCCCAAGTCAAAGGTTCTCAAAGGATTGGTAGATTCAAGATTCCTTCGGACTTTAAAGATGATTTTATTATTTTGAAGAAGACGAAGACCATGTGCTATTCAGACAGAAATTTCCTGTAATGACTTGAATTTTTGAGACTTTATAAAACGGTCAATGAATAGGAATCCTTAAAATCTAGGAACACTTTTATCCCACACTATGTTATACATGGAAAATCTAGTTTCCGAGATGATAATGTGATTATACGTACCAAATAAGTGTATATAAATGCTATTAGTTTTCAAAGAAAATGAACTTTGAAAAATGACTGTATCAATAACACCCTCCAAATCCGGGGTATAGATTTGGGGCATTATTAACACTAACTACTCATTAAACCTGAACAAGTATAATATAAATAGAATAATTTCTGTGAACTACTACTACTCAGGATCTTTACAAGGATAAGGATTGAAAACAAGAATGACAAACTGAATTTATTACAAACCAACTAAATCAACTGTCTCAAGAACTCTTTTTGTTACAAAACTTTATTCTATTTACAATTCACACTAAACAACTTTTATTCAAACCATCACTACTACTTATCCTGCTACACCTGATCTGGTAACTCAAACCTCTCTTCTGGGATAGGGACAAACACCTTTGGTATAAGAGGGTCCCGCTACTTGACTCGCTTCTTGACCACTCGGGTTCTGAGAGGTTTCATTCTCTACCTTAACTGAAAAACAATAGGAATAGAAATAAAAGGGGGTGAGTCAAAATTGCTCAACAAGCCTGTAACAATATATATATAGTGTAAAGAGAAAAGAATAAATGAACCGGTAATCTGCTAGTTTGAACAACCATTTGTATCTGTATAGAATAATAATTTTCCATTACTAGCGAATGCCAAATGAATAAGACTGGAAACAAGAACTAACTTATGCACTATAACCTGCTGATCAGTCAGGATACAGTGTGGATCTATACCCAACTACATAGACCCAACCAACATAAGGGGTTCACTGGCATTATGGCCTAATAATCAAGGGTCTGGTTAATACCCAGTCTGTATCGTAATCATCCAGTCCATAGCTTAGCATCCGGAACAATCGGTATGCTTATGATGTATATCAACATCAGGATATATCAGAGTATATGTAACAAGGGTAAAAGTATTGGAATATGAATAGAGGATTCAATAAATTGGGAGAAATCAAGAATCGAAATGAAATAGAAACAAGATTCAACAATTGTGTATCAGTGTATATGAACAAGAATTATCAAGGTGTAATTGATAAGGAAAGTGGGGTATAATTCACTATTCTGAATTTAGAATAGCGGAAAAACTTGTCTGGCGCGTACTTAACCTCGTATGACTCCCCGCCTTCCGTCTTCTATTTAATTCGCCTTGTTGATACTGAATCTATCATGGAAAGATATTCGTTTAGATAGCTTACTTCATACGCGTATCTCGAATTGATACCACGTAGTCCTAATCGTCTACCCATACGATCTTATCAGACTCGCATATATAAATATATAAATATATAATTATATAGCATGTAAGGTTCACATAATCAGGTAAAGCACATAACACATAAGGCACATAATTGATTTTAGACTCTTAATTATTTTTTGAATCGATACTAGACTTATACTTGCACTAACCAACACTATCTGGTTCGATTTATCATTTATTTGGGATTTATTAGACTCGATTCGATCCCTAATATGGTCTACAAGCAATTAACCATCACAAGACGACTCGCTTTCGGAAGAAATTATGATTTATAATTATTTTTAATGGAATTGTTTCATTTTTCTGAGTCTAAAGGTCTTCGTTTCACTTAAATCGGACTAACGGTTTAATTATTATGCAATGAATAAGATTTAATTAATTACAAATCAATTATAAATAATTAATTATAATTAAATAAACCTTAATTATATTTTTAAATAATTATTTAAAAATTATTATATTTTAAAATAATTAATCCCTAATTATTAAACTTAATTACAAATTATTCACAAATTATTATCAATTATACGATTAGATCCATTATTTACAAATAAATAATCGGTACGAATAATTATTACGACATTCTTCGAATAAATAAATTGTCGCTCGAATAAAAATTATTTCTCAAATAATAATTCAATTCCACGATCATCTACTCGTATAAATACGAGTTATTCCAATTATTCGAATAATTATCGAATTATTAATCATATTATTCAATTATTTTTAACCTTATTTATTAATTAATTACTTAATAATAAATAAATAAATTATTAAATAAATAATTAAATGATTAGATAAATAATTAATTTTGAATTCCTAAATTAATAAAATAATTTAGAAATTAATTCTAATAATTTTCAGAATTTAAAACTAATTTTTAATTGATTTTCAGAATTAATAAAACTAATTTTAATTTTCTAAAATATAAATAATTAATTAATAT
Organism: Apium graveolens; assembly: GCF_009905375.1. Classification (NCBI taxonomy): domain Eukaryota; kingdom Viridiplantae; phylum Streptophyta; class Magnoliopsida; order Apiales; family Apiaceae; genus Apium; species Apium graveolens. Next base: position 89,863,056 of record NC_133655.1, read on the forward strand.
TCCAGAAACACAAAACAGGAAATGAAATTGGGTGTTGGGGGATCAAACCCGGGTCGTACACCGGGTCGAAACCGGGTCGACCTCGGGTCACTAAGAAAAGCCGTCCGGTTGCCTAGAATCCGGCACCCGCGGGCTATTTCCGACGAGGCAAAAACGCAGCGTTCAGGCCTTTGTTTCGTTCCGTTTTCGATGCCAAACGACTCCCCACAACTGCAGCATCCATTCCGCCGCGACACCTCCGTCCAAACACTGTCCGTCTTCCATCTCCGGCAAAAACAGAGTATTTTCCGATGAGCTTCATTGGAAAATCGTGTATTACCAAATCGTAAACCAAACTCAAAGATTATTTTACGAAATCAAAGCTCTTCAGTTCCTGAATCAGTCCCAACAACTAACAGCAACAAAAAACGTCTATAATTTACCAAAATCGAAGTTAAAAATATCAAAAACCCAATAACTCGAACAACTACTTTCAGGGGTTATACTAATCAATTAAACACACAAAATCTCAATTAAACACACAAAATCATTCCTTAACTCAAAGTAAAGCTACTGGAATCATCAAAACAAACAAACGATTCATGAATAAAAAATGCCTAAATCGAACATAAACCCTAAAAAAATGAATCGAAAATTAAGTCATTATCACATAAAATCGATGATATAAACAGAAAGTAGGGATCATGAGGATTGTTTTGGTTACTCACATGACCAGATTGGACAACAGAATCATGGTGAAATCTGTGATTGAATTCTCTGAATGTTCTTCACTCCCAAACCCAATATTCTTGATTTTCTGATTTTTAGTAATTATTAACTAGTTAATTAATAAATAAACAGGTATATATACTACTAAAAATAATACCCCTAAATAAAATTAAGGGGCTAATTACACATCTAATAAAAATATTTGGCCCCAATTTTTATAATTTTTGGGTATCAATTATGAATTTTTAATTATCCAATAAATATAAAATAATTGCTAAAAATTCCTAAAAATTGTGAATATTACAAAAATATAAAGAAAAATGATGTTTGATAATTTCATAATCATATAAAAATAAAAATGTGATTTTTGTGGGGTTTTTGACTCCCGAAGGGGTCCGGAGAAGTTATTTTTCGCGAACGAGGTAAATTTGTAAAACATCTAGGGGTTCAGAATAGCGATATGGTATAGGCTGTTATTGGCAAAATAGGGCCAATAATTTTGTTTGAAATACGGGCTTCTAAAACACTGTTTGAACTGTATGGGTTTTGATATAAAACATATAACTTACGATAAAACACTCAATAAATATCTGAATCACATTCTGATCAAAACAGACAACACGTAGCACATAACAATTAGGGTTTTACGACTCAACACATTTAATTACATAATAATACACATAATTTTCTTTATTATAATATAATACAAGCGTAATTTTCTTGGTCGTTACATTCCCCCCTTAATAGGATTCTGTCCTCAGAATCACGCTATGCAAATAACTGAGGATACTTTTCTAACATATCACTCTCAAGTTCCCAGGTTGATTCTTCAACCAATGGGTTTCTCCACAAAACTTTCACTAATGGTACAGACTTATTTCTTTATACTCTCTCTTGCCGATCTAAAATTCTCACCGGCTGCTCTATATACGACAAATCTTCCTGAAGTTCTATTGGCTCATACTCTATTACATGTCTTGTATCAGGGTTATACTTCTTAAGCATTGACACATGGAATATATTATGAATATGCTACATATGGGGTGGTAAGGCTAATTCGTACGCAACTTTTCCAACTCTCTTCAAAATTTCAAATGGTCCGACGTAACGGGGCTTTAGCTTGCCTTTATTACCAAACCTTGTCAATCCTTTCCATGGCGAGACTTTTAACAATACATGCTCTCCTTCTTGATAGTCCACATCCTTTTTGGATGGATCTGCATATTTACGTTGTCGATTTTGTGTTGCTTCAAGTCGCTTGCGAATAAGTTCTACCTTTTCCTTGGTCTGCTGAATTATTTCTGGACCTAGAACTTGCGCTCTCCAACTTCATCCCAATATGTAGGTGATCTGCATTTTATTCCATATAAAGCTTCATATGGTGGCATTCCGATACTCGCATGATAGTTGTTGTTGTAAGAGAATTTCACTAGCGGTAAGTGCTCCTCCCAATTGCCTTCAAAATCTATCGCGCATATACGTAGCATATCTTCAATTGTCTGAATAGTCCTTTCACTCTACCCGTCCGTCTGTGGATGATAAGCGGTGCCAATATTTAACTTGGTTCCTAGACATTCCTCGAATTATCTCCAAAATCTTGAATTAAAACGGGGATCTCAATCCGATACAATGGACACATGTACTCCATGACGTATCACTATTTCCTTGAGATATAGGTGCACTAACTTGTCAAGTGAAAATCTTTCATTGATTGGAAGGAAATGTGTTGACTTCATTAATCGATCGATAATAACCCAAATCGCATCGTGATTAGCTTTAGTCTTTGGTAGTCCCACTACGAAATCCATCGCTAAGTGTTCCCATTTCCATTCTGGAATATCTAGTGGTTGTAGTAATCCGCTCGGGCGTTGATGTTCAGCTTTGACTCTTTGGCATGTATAACACTTACTGACCCATTCCGCCATCTCTTTCTTCATATCTGGCCAACAAAAGTTTTCTTTCAGATCTATGTACATCTTGGTGCTTCCGGGATGAATTGAATATCTTGAGCTATGAGCGTCTTGCAAAATTTCTGCTTTCAATTCTGGTACATGATTAGGTATCCAGATCCTCGAAGCAACTCGAAAAATTCATTTGGCATCTTTCTGGCTGGTAATCTCATCTCCTGACAAATTGTCGATTTCGTGATTCATTACTTCTTCTTGACATCTTCTTATCTTCTCCAATAATTCTGGCTGGAAAGTCATGGCATAAATCATTTCAGTAGAGCTTTCTGGAACACGAACTTCAATTTCCAATTTATCAAATTCTTTGATCAAGTCTTCTGAAGATGTTAACAAGTTCAATCATTCCTTTTGACTCAATGCATCTTCCACAACATTCGCTTTGCCTGGATGGTAATTAATCGAGACGTCGTAATCTTTGATTAGTTCTTGCCAACGCCGATGTCGCATGTTGAGTTCTTTTTGCGTGAAAATATACTTCAGACTTTTATGATCCGTGTAAATCTCATGTTTGATATATTTGAGATGTCATGTCTAATATGTTTCATGTTTAGTTTTCAGATCTTAACAAACAGGAAATATCAGTACTTACTGGAATCAGTACTTACTTGAAGTCAGAACTTAAGGATATCATGACTTAGATTATCAGAAGATAATATCAGAAGATGGATATCAGAACTTAAGTACTGGAGGATTAACAGTTAAGAAAGGAAGATGATTTACAAGAAAGAAGATCGAGACTAATACAAAAATAAGATATGCATGGAAAGAGTTAGAGGACTTAAAGACTTGTATGAATTATCTGATTGATATATTTTAGGAGACAAAATTATATTCCATATCAATTAGAAATTATCTTGTAACTGTGTACTATATAAACACAGACATAGATTTACACTATATGTGTTATCATTATCGAGAAGATCATACATTGTAACCTAGCAGCTCTCGTGATATTTGTTCATCACTGAGAGAGAAAAGTTCCATTGTAACAGAGTTTAATATATCTAATATATATGTTTACTGTTACTTGTGTTCGAAATCGATTCAATTGTATTCTACACTGTATTCAACCCCCTTCTATAGTGTTGTATGACCTAACAAGTGGTATCAGAGCCTATCTGAAAGGCATATGTCATAGCCTACTTGTTTATTCGAGTATTTAACTCAACTCAAATAAGAATGTAATAAGTAAATAGTGGATCAAGCATCAGAGAGATCTCACAAAGTAACATCTGTCAAAGAATAAAGAAACATTGTTCATCTGCAGACTTGAAGATTCACTGGAAGAAGTTCAAGAATTTGATCATGCCTCAGTGATATAAATCAAGATCGTGGATTTAATCAAGTGACAGAGATCTCGTCAAGGTATCATTTATTACAAGGATTCAATCAGAACAACAAAGTCAAGACATGAAGAAACGTCACGAAAGTTAGTCACTCATGAACCAGACAGTACATCGAGTGTCAGCATTGAAGTGACGGAATTGATTCATAAGTCTCAGAGACTTTCAGAAGATTGTCAGAAGAATGGATGCTGCTCAGGGATAGTATTAATTCTCTATTAATTAATTAAGTCATATAATCTAATTAAGAGAATAAATTATATCTGCAAGGATTAATTTATTGATTAATTGAATTAAATTGATTAATTAATTTAGAATTAATATTAAGGATTTTCAGAATGTTAATTGATTAAAATCTGTGATAATTCTAAAAAGACAACTGATTGTACTAGTATGACAATCGGTATGACAATTGATAGTCATACCGAATGTCTTGCTAATTCAGTTGATTGTATTGATAGAATTTTCAATTAGATTAAAATCAATTATGTATTCAGAAAAACAATTTCAATTATACTACTATGACAATCGGTATGACAATCAATAGTCATACCGAAAGTCTTGCTAGTTCATTTTAATTGTCTTCCTAGCTCTAATAGATTGTCTCACCGAAAGTCTTTCAAGCTCAAATAGATTGTCACACCAGTTCAACAACTTCAGCTGTGATTGATTAAAAGAAAGCAGAAGACAATATCAACTAAGAACTCAGCAAAAACAGAGCAGCACATACAGAACAAGAGAACACAGCAGAGAACAAAAGAAAAATATTTCATCATCCATCTGCTTATTCAAGATCAGATATTCTAGTTTGTTAATGTTAAATCCAAACCACTAGAATTACTTATCTTGTTCTTGTATATCTATCTAGCGGATTAAAATCCCTAGAACTTAATCTCAAATCGCTTTTAGCATTTGATCTTTTAATTACAAAAATAGAAAAAGTTCATGTCGAATTTATTCTAAATTTGTAATAATTGATTTGAGATTAATCCCTTGTAACCGATACCGTAGTTGTAACACCTTTCAAGTTTAATAAAAGTTTTATTTAACTTGAATTTTGTTTCACAATTTTATTCCGCATTTTATTTGAAGAAACGGTATTGTTTGCATTCAACCCCCCCTTCTACAAACAAATTGGGACCTAACAATTGGTATCAGAGCCTTCTGATTAACGTACAAATCAAGATCCTAGACTTTTGTGTTTCTTTCACTTCTTGAATTTTTATTCACTCAAAAATTCATAATGACTACACAAAAAGTTGGAACCGTTAAAATTCCACTTTTCGATAAAGAAAATTATGTGATGTGGAAGAAGAAGATGCTACTGTTTTTACAGGTTGCTAATCCCAAATATTTGCAAGTGTTGAAGAAGGGTCCAAAAATTCCTATGGTTATTGAACCAGAGGTAATAGAGAATGATGTGGTGATCACCAAAGCGAGAACTTATGTGAAGGATCCTGAGGACTTCTCTCCTGCTGAAATAGAATAAGCTTCCCTGGATGCTAGCCTTCAATTAATCTTAGTAGATTCCCTTAATCCCCTAATGAACAGACATGTGATGAATTGTAAAGATTCTAAACATATCTGGGAAACTATTGAGATTATTAATGAAGGCACAGAGGAAGTTAGGGAGAACAAACTAGAAATCCTAACCTCTGAGTATGAATACTTTAAATCTAATCCAGGAGAAGGAATCACTGAAGTGTTTGAGAGGTACAATGCATTGATCAACAACCTGAACATTAATGGTAAATACTATTCCATCAGGGAGGTCAATAAAAAGTTCCTTTTGACACTGCCAACTCATCTCGAACATAGAATCACTGCCATAAGAGAAGCAAGAGATCTGAGTGAGATTTCTTTGGAAAGGCTATATGGTGTGTTAAAGACTTATGAGTTGGAGCAGATTCAGCAGAAGGAAGTTTACGGGAAAGGAAGAGTGGTCAGCACGTCTACTGCTCTGGTAGCTGATGAACAACAACAACAACAACCACTATATCAACAACAATCTCAACAGTCAGATAGAATGGTACAGTCTTCCAAGGTTGAAGATAATGTGATAGTAGCAGAATTTGATTCACCTACTACAAATCAATCAGGAGATGATTATTATTCCTTGGAAGAACTGGAGCAATTGGAGGATGAGTCAATGGCCCTGATTGTCAAGAGATTCTCAAATGTCAGATTCAAAAGGAATCCCAAGTTCAAGTACAAGTCCAACTACAACAGATTCCAGAAAGGTGGATCTTCATCCTCTAACACCAGCAGTGGTGGGTATAAAACAGGGATGGTTGATCGAAGCACCATTCGATGCTTCAACTGTAATGAGTTGGGACACTTTGCCACAGAATGCAGGAAGCCAAAACAAGCAAGGAAGAACTCTTATGATTCTAATCAGAAGAGTAAATCTGAAAGGGCGTACCTGGCAAAGGGAAGAAGTTGGGATGATACTGACAGTGAAGACGAAGAAGTTGGGAATCTTGCTCTCATGGCTAGTGATGCAAGCACCTCATCGTCAAGAAAAGAGGTAAAACTTTCTGATGCTGAAATGGTTTATCATCTAAGAGGTAACTTAGATTGTGCTCGTCGTGATAATGAATTGTTAAATCAACAAATCAAAGACCTTGAGAAAGAGGTCAATGAATTAAGACTTGTGCACATTAATCAAGATAAACTTAAAGACCAAGTATCTTTTCTAGAGAATAGAGTTGACTGTTATAGACAACTCGAAACTATTCTCAAAGACAAGATCACCGGTCTTGAGGCTAAGGTTAAAGCTTACTTTAATTCTTGTTTGAAGTCCAAAGAGTTTTACAATAGGCAAGCTGTTAATCAAACACATGGAATAGGTTATGATTACAATGCTGCTATTGGAAAATTAGGCATAAACTCCCCTCCTCATGTATGTGCTAAAGGCAGGGAAGTACCACATGTGCTTAAGGGTGTTGATGAACCCCTCTATAAGGAATCAATTGCTGAACCATTTGATGAGACCTCTTTTATTATTCAAGAAGAAATTCGTGCTGAAGATAATGCTAATGGGAAAGCTGTCTCCAAGTCAAGTGTGTCAAAAGTTCCAGTCAAGGTTGTGAAAGCAACTGAGACTAACTCAGACACACATGAGTTGGATAACACAAATGCCATGTCTACCATGCATAAGTTGCCTATTGTTAATCCTTCTCATAAAGCATGTGGTGTTCCTGATTGTATGTCTTGTGCTTTTAATCTGTTGTTTGCTTATTTTAATGGTAAGCATGCTTCTAATGATAAGACTACTCCTCGTCAGCATGTGAATAATAGAAAGCATGATAGGTCTAAGACTGCTAGTCCTCCTAAAGCTAGAAAGGAGACATTTGTGCCTAAGCCTAAACATAAATCTGATAAGGCTGTTTTAAAGGTCAAATGTTCAGTCAGTGAGAATGTTGAGAATAGTGAAATTAAGAATGTTGTTTTGCCTGATAAAGGCCAATTTTACAAGTATGCCGGACCCAGCCAAGCTTGGGTTCCGAAGAAGTTCTAATCCATTTGTATTGCAGGGCATTAAACAGGTACAACCGGTAGTGTGGATTCTTGACAGTGGATCGTCAAGACATATGACCGGAGATAGAGCCCTGCTATCAAATGTGGTTGAGAAAGCTGGCCCAGTGGTTACCTTTGGAGATAACAGCAAAGGTTTAACGGAGGGATATGGCTGTTTGCAAGCTGGAAATGTTATCATTGAAAATGTATATCTTGTGCAAGGACTTGAACACAATCTGCTTAGCATTAGTCAGTTCTGTGACAACGGCTACAATGTTTTATTCGACAAGCTGAAGTGTCAGATTCTGCACAAGAAAAGTGAAAAACCCTCCTTAATGGGAATACGGAAAGGAAATCTGTTCGTAGCTGACATGAACTCTGGAAGCAATCTTGAAGTCAATTGTTTCTATGCAAAAGCATCGTCAAATGAGAGTTGGCTATGGCACAAGAGACTTTCCCATCTCAATTTCAAGACAATGAATTCTCTTGTCAAAAGAGAATTGGTAAGAGGTCTGCCTCAGCTGGAATTCTCTCCAGAAGGACTATGTGAGGCTTGCCAGAAAGGAAAGTCAAAGAAAGCAAGTCACAAAGGCACTGACACATCTTCCATAACTGGTGTTCTGCAATTATTGCACATGGATTTATTTGGTCCAGTTAATATCCTTTCTATGTCAAAGAAGTGTTACTGTCTTGTGATAGTTGATGACTATTCCAAGTATACGTGGGTTTTATTTCTTCACTCTAAGGATGAAACACCACAAGTTGTGATTGATCATATCAAGATGATTGAGTTAGATTCTAACGTCCCTGTTAGAGCAATAAGGTCAGATAATGGAACAGAATTCAAGAATGCACTTCTAAATGGATTCTGTACAGACAAAGGGATTACCAGACAATTTTCAGCTCCTAGAACCCCTCAGCAAAATGGAGTGGTAGAAAGGAAGAATCGTACATTGATTGAAGCTGCAAGAACGATGTTAAATGAATCAGGTCTTCCAATGTACTTTTGGGCTGAAGCTGTCAATACTGCATGTTATACTCAGAATCGAACTCTAATCAACAAAGACTTCATGAAAACTCCTTATGAGATTTTGAATGAACAGAAACCTTCTATCAAATACTTTCATGTATTTGGTGCCAGATGCTTCGTGCTCAAGGATGGAGATGATCGTCGTGGTAAGTTCGAGGCAAAGGCATATGAGGGTATTTTTGTTGGATATGGAAGAAGATCATATAGAGTGTATATCATTGATCAACACAAAGTAAATGAAAGTGTCAATGTTACATTTGATGACACTAAACTCCCTAGTATCCAAACTGAAGATCCTTCTGAGAAACTGAAGTTTGATGATACGTCAGATTCAGAGTCAGAACATGGTCAAGAACCTGAGGTTGTTGCTGTTGAAGAACCTGTTAATCCTGATAATACTCAAGGTAATAGTGATGGAAACTCTGGAAACAATGGAGATACCACTGCTACTGACGGAGAATCTTCAAGTCAACATGGCAACAACTCAGGGGGAGATGCTGAAGGATCATCTAGTAGGACACAACATCACAATGAATTTCAAGGCGAATCATCAAGATCAAATCTTCCAAGACAGACTGTCTGGAATAAAGCTCACCCTTTTGAGTTGATTATTGGTGATCCAGATGTTGGAGTCAGAACTAGACGTGCTACTCAAAATGAGTGTCTGTTCTCAGGATTTCTTTCTGAGATGGAACCTAAGAAAATTGAAGAAGCACTAACTGATCCAGATTGGGTGATTGCTATGCAAGATGAACTCAATCAGTTTGAAAGTCAACAAGTCTGGAAACTGGTACCTAGACCTGTACACAAGAAAGCTGTTGGTACAAGGTGGGTATTCAGGAATAAACTAGATGAAGATGGTGTGGTTACAAGAAACAAGGCAAGACTGGTAGCTAAAGGGTATTCTCAAGCTGAAGGTATTGATTATGATGAAACCTATGCTCCAGTGGCTAGACTTGAGGCCATCAGGATATTTCTGGCATTCGCAGCATTTTCAAACTTTAAAGTTTATCAAATGGATGTCAAGAGCGCCTTTCTGAATGGAAAGCTGGATGAAGAGGTATATGTAGAGCAACCTCCTGGTTTTGAAGATCCAGATCATATGGATTTTGTCTTCTTTCTTTTCAAGGCTATCTATGGGCTAAAACAGTCACCAAGAAAATGGTATGACACTCTCTCTGAATTTCTTATTGAAAATAGCTTTATTAGAGGTGTCATAGACAAAACTCTCTTTTCTAAAAAACATAAGAATGATACTATATTAGTCCAAGTCTATGTGGATGATATAATATTTGGGTCTACTAATGATAATCTCTGTAAGAGATTTGCTAAGTTAATGCACAGCAAGTTTGAAATGAGCATGATGGGAGAGCTGAAGTTCTTTCTTGGATTACAAGTAAATCAAAGGTTAGATGGAACATTTATTTGTCAATCCAAGTATCTCAAGGAACTCCTCAAAAAATACAATCTAGAGGATTCTGCATCAGCAAGGACTCCATCAACTACAGCTGTCAAGCTTGGACCATGTGAAAACTCCATTAAGGTAGATGTCACAAGCTACAGAGGTATGATTGGCTCGTTACTCTATCTTACTGCAAGTAGACCAGATATTATGTATGCTACATGCCTATGTGCAAGGTTCCAAGCGGATCCTAGAGATATTCATCTCGTTGCTGTTAAACGAATCTTAAGATATCTTAAGGGAACACCAAATCTAGGTATTTGGTACCCTAAAGAATCTGGTTTTAACCTTGTCGGATATACAGATTCAGATTATGCAGGAAGTGTTGTTGATAGGAAAAGCACCTCAGGAAGTTGTCAATTCTTAGGAAGCAGGCTAGTCTCCTGGTACAGCAAGAAACAGCAAACAGTTTCCAACTCAACGGCCGAGGCTGAATATATTGCTGCTGGAAGCTGCTGTGCTCAGATCTTGTGGATTAGGAACCAACTACGAGACTATGGCTCTGTATTGAACAAGATTCCTATTTTATGTGACAACACAAGTGCAATAGCCATCACCAACAACCCTGTGCAGCACTCGAGGACAAAGCACATTGACATCAGGTATCATTTTATTAGAGAGCACGTCATGAATGGTACTGTTGAACTATTTTTTGTTCCAACAGAAGAACAAATAGCAGATATTTTCACTAAACCACTTGACGAATCCACATTTACCAGATTAGTTGGTAAATTGGGCATGTTAAATAGTTTTTGTGATTAATTTAATTAATATCTGGAATCTGTTCTTGAATGAATTTACAAATGAATTTTTCATAAATGAAAAATTCATTTGCAAATTTATTTTATCATTTTATCATATTTCTTGCTTATTTCTATGTAATATATATTATCTTATCTATGTTATTTACTCTACTTGTTAATTTAAAATATCTCAGAATATTTTATTTCCTCTAAAAATATTTTTCTATGAATTTTATTTGCTAAAATTCAACATAAATCTATTTTTGGAATAAAAATAATTAATTCTGAAATATTGTCTTTATTTTCTGTAAAAATTTTAAGTATTTATTTCAGTTTTACTATTTTGTAATAAAGTTTCAGTACATTAATAGTTGTCTGTACATATTCATTTTGTTTTTCTACTGCAAAGACAATCGGCAAGACAATTAAAATTGTCTTGCTGAAAATCATTTCAGTAAACATGTAAATATAAATCTGTTAATGCTTATTTTATCTTATTCTAGAAAGACAATCGGCAAGACAATTGAAATTGTCTTGCTGAAAGTCATTTTAGTAATATTGATTGCTTATTTTAAATATCAGATTAATTTTATAACTGGCAAGACAATCGGTAGGACTATTGATTGTCATGCCAGTAATAAAATTAATATCAGAATTATATTGTTTCATTTTGTACTGGTATGACAATCGGTATGACTATCAGATTGTCATACCAGTTGTTTATTTTTATTTGTTTCTTTTCCTTCTTTTGCCTGGTATGACAATCGGTATGACAATCCCGGATTGTCATACCAGCTGTTATATAAGGCTTTTGCTGTGTTATGTTAAATCATTTTCAACATAACAGTTCATTTTCAAGAATTTTGAACAGTTTTTCACTCTCTTTTTCTCTCTTCTCTCTCCTCGAACAAGAACCAAACCAAAAAAAAAAAAAAACCCTGTTATTTCCTTGCTCGAGTTTTTACTCAGCAAACTTAATCATCACTTTAGTGATATATACATATAAGTATATACATAAAGAAGTGCTGTTGAATTTAATTTCTTATTTGTGTCTTTTGGTGTGTCAAAACTGTGTTAGTGATTTAAGAATTTTAATGAGATACATTTCTGTCTAAATTTTTCGATTATAATTAATTTAATTCGAATTATTAAATTAATTTAATTAATTCGAATTTTCTTAATATTATTCTTAAAATTCTGAAAAGCTTGTGTCTTATTATTATTTTATAAAAAAAATGGCTCTCTATTTCCAAATTGTCGCGCATAATCAAGTTGGTTATTTCAATCCGGAAAAATGTGATGTTGAAAAATTTAAGCCTTGGATTAGATTTTTAAATGATCATTCGATTGTTAGCTCTGCTATTAAATCAAATGTGATTTTAAACGTCGATCTACTTAGACTGATTTGCACAACTTCTACTGTGGCCGATGATTCAAAATCTTTTTCATTCACCATCGCAAACACACAGTATGTAGTTGATGAAACAGTCGTCAATCGTGCGTTAAATTTTCCACTAGACAATTTCTGTAATTTACCCTCTGAAAATGATATCACAAATTTTTTCAATGCTATTCACTATCAGGGGGTGATCAATTTAACCAAACTTTCTAAATCAAATTTGGTGTCTGAATGGGATATATTCTTCGATACACTTTCCAAAGTGTTTGCCAACTGCACAAAATCTAATTTTCATAACATTACTTCCACCCTGCAGTATATTGGTCTTGCGGTTGTTTTCAATCAAAGGATCAATTTTGGCAAACTACTTTTTCCCATTCTCTTGAGACGTCTAACTTCTGCTTTACGTGATCATTCTACAAATCGTAGGGTATCATGTTACTATGCTCGTTTTCTTATGCTCATAGCAGATCATCTACTCACCCCTGAACACAAAGCACTTTTTGCTAACTCTGCTGTAACCGAACCCCCACCAGTTAGCAAAAAGATTTACACTCGCCAAGACACAACCTTCAAATTTATGCAAGTACCAGTACTTGTATCTGCTTTCATGGCCAATTATATTCCCTTGCCTATTTTTAATCTTCCCGACCATGAACAGCAACCTCAACCTCCAGTGGTTCAAGCCACCCAGGCTCTTCCATTACAGGTAGTAACTCCTCACTCTCACTCTCACTCTCTTCCTACTTCTGTTAACAGACCCTCAGTGGTTGATAGGGCTGACCATGAAGTTGTAGAACCACAGCTTCAATCCCAGGTCATAGAGCCAAACACAGAGTCTCATTCTATCTCACCCTCTCCCCCACTGTCTAAAATGTTACCCAGAAGATTACTAGGAAGTAGTACAATGTCAAATATGAGTGAACCCTCAGCTCTGCCTCCTCCTAAGAAAAGAAAAACCTATTCTGAGGCATCTGAAAGCCCATCCTTGTCCTCCCAACAGGACATGGACTTTGAAATGGCCAATGAACAGTTACTAGAGGCATTCTCTCAACAGGATGCATCTATTGAAATTCGCCATCGGGCCATGGCATCTTGTACTGAGTCAAGCACAATTCCATTACTCACAATGGAACCATACACTTCCCCAGATAATACTCAGGACACCCAGCGAGGAGTGCACGTAGAGTCGGTTACAGTGCCTGCCATAGTTACGGCAGAAGAGCAGTCACATGCTTCAGAGGGAAAATCTGACTCTCCGCCATCTTTAATAGAGTCATTTTCTCCCCTCCCAGATCCAACAACTCTGGCTCCCTTATGGGATTCTCCACTCGCAGATTTATCTGGAGAAAGTGGAGGGCAACTCGGTCAATCTATCCCTGAAGCAATTCAGACATCTATTCCAAAAGATTTGATAGCATTGACTGAGGATCGGGACTCGCGAATTCCCATTGCACCACCACTGACCTCTCTTGAAGAGGCTAGGGTGATTTTTAATGCAGGTACACAAGAACAGCAATTGGAAGACTCCTCACGAGCAATCATATTGAGAGAAACACATGCACGTGAGATGAGTGAACCAAATACGAGTGAACTTCAGGTGAGAGCACACACAGACACTGATACTGTCAACCTGTTAGCTCAGATTGCTGCCCTGAAAGAAGAACTTGCTAAAAGTCAAGCTGAAGCTCAAGTATTCAAAGCACAAGTGGTTGAACGGTCTTCTTCTTCCACCTCTGTCGACAATCAGCTTGCAATCATAAGGAATGACATCTCAGATTTAAAGACTACTGTAATACCAAAGCTCAATTCTATTCAGGACACTCCAAATTTATCAGCTGATGACATATCCAACTTCTGCTCCCTACATACAAGAATGACTTCTCTTGAAGACCTCGTTGAGATGAATCATTCACTGGACAACTCAAGATTTCTAAAGATAGAGACGGGCATGGAACATCTAAATGAAGGCATGAAGCACTTATATTACATGATCAAGAATTCTCATTGCCCTAATGAAGAACAAAGAGCTTATTTTGAAGGACCGTCTGGTGGAGGATCAGGCTCTGGAAGTGGTGGAGGTTTCAAAGGAAAGTCAGTAGAGGATCCCTCAACTAAGGGGGAGAAGAAAGGGAGTAGTTCCAAAGGGAAAGAAAAAGATACTTCTGCTGGAGATAAAGGAAAGGCTGATGATGCCTACTACAGTGGAGAACAGGATGACTTCGATATTTTTGACATTCCCACTGAACCAGTTCAGGAAGATAAAGATGGGTTATTTGAAGCTGAAGAAGAAAGTGATTTTGAAGATTGGGAAGAAGAAGATACAGTGGATCCTAGGTTTGAGAAAGAATTTCAGAAAGAGCAGTCAGAGATGCAAAGAAAAGAAGCTGAACTCAAGAAGGTCTCACAGATCATTGATAGGAGAAAAGACATACAAAGAACAGAAACTCTTCAAAAGCAACGTCTTCATGACATTAAAGCTCAAGAAAGGAGAAGAGATGTCAGACTAAAGATTGGTGGAAAGTGGGATGAAGCTAGGAGAGTACTCGATATGCCTCAGCTATGCACTAACAATGATAGGCAGTTCTTACATCTTCTTGACAAGCTGGAAATCTCAAATCCTAACAATGACATGTACATGAATGCTATCAAAACTGAAGTCTCAAGGATCACAGCTGCTTTTGATAGATCCCTAAATGAGATGAGCATTTTTGTATATTGTCAGAGTGAAGGATCATTCAAGGTGTCACTTCATCTATTTGAGAATCGTTCGTTGTCAGAGATTTGGGTTCTTTTAAACAAAGTGAAAAGAAGCTCAGAGTTGAATGAAGTTCTTCGGGAAAGGCTTAAAGAGTTTGCCAGCAGGGCTAGTCCTCAAGTGGTCAACAATCCTCATCAGGTGAGATTCTTTAAGTTTGATTGTCTTCAAATATGTCAGCTAGATGTACAATCTCTTAAAGACTACTCAGCTAAGCATCTGGTCTGGATGGAACATCATTTGAGAACTGCTGGATATTCATCCATGTTGAAGACTCAAGCTGCTGACTTGATTCAAGCTTATTGTGAGAAGAATGTTAAAAGGTACAATCAACTCAAGAATAAGTTGAAGACAGTTGGAGTTCAACCAGTCAGACCTGCAAGCTTCACTTCAGAAAAAGATCGTATCTTTGACAAGGAATTGCTTCAAGATTTAGAAGAAGGTGAAGTCAGAAGAGAAGACAACTAAAGTCAATTAGCTCAAAACTCAATGTAATATGATTAGAGCGTTATGAATCAAGATAGACTAATGTAGTTATATGTTCAGGCTAGAGGAACATCTATCTTGTATTCACTTGTAAATTTCATTTGGAATCTGGAAAATGTTAAATATAATCCAGAACTTTTCTGCTATTTACTTTACATTACTGTTTATATCTTTTTCTTATTTGTTAGTTGAGTTATCCTCTAGGTATTTGTTGTTATTGTCTAACAAGCAAATAGGGGGAGATTGAAAGGCATATGTCATAGCCTACTTGTTTATTCGAGTATTTAACTCAACTCAAATAAGAATGTAATAAGTAAATAGTGGATCAAGCATCAGAGAGATCTCACAAAGTAACATCTGTCAAAGAATAAAGAAACATTGTTCATCTGCAGACTTGAAGATTCACTGGAAGAAGTTCAAGAATTTGATCATGCCTCAGTGATATAAATCAAGATCGTGGATTTAATCAAGTGACAGAGATCTCGTCAAGGTATCATTTATTACAAGGATTCAATCAGAACAACAAAGTCAAGACATGAAGAAACGTCACGAAAGTTAGTCACTCATGAACCAGACAGTACATCGAGTGTCAGCATTGAAGTGACGGAATTGATTCATAAGTCTCAGAGACTTTCAGAAGATTGTCAGAAGAATGGATGCTGCTCAGGGATAGTATTAATTCTCTATTAATTAATTAAGTCATATAATCTAATTAAGAGAATAAATTATATCTGCAAGGATTAATTTATTGATTAATTGAATTAAATTGATTAATTAATTTAGAATTAATATTAAGGATTTTCAGAATGTTAATTGATTAAAATCTGTGATAATTCTAAAAAGACAACTGATTGTACTAGTATGACAATCGGTATGACAATTGATAGTCATATCGAATGTCTTGCTAATTCAGTTGATTGTATTGATAGAATTTTCAATTAGATTAAAATCAATTATGTATTCAGAAAAACAATTTCAATTATACTACTATGACAATCGGTATGACAATCAATAGTCATACCGAAAGTCTTGCTAGTTCATTTTAATTGTCTTCCTAGCTCTAATAGATTGTCTCACCGAAAGTCTTTCAAGCTCAAATAGATTGTCACACCAGTTCAACAACTTCAGCTGTGATTGATTAAAAGAAAGCAGAAGACAATATCAACTAAGAACTCAGCAAAAACAGAGCAGCACATACAGAACAAGAGAACACAGCAGAGAACAAAAGAAAAATATTTCATCATCCATCTGCTTATTCAAGATCAAATATTCTAGTTTGTTAATGTTAAATCCAAACCACTAGAATTACTTATCTTGTTCTTGTATATCTATCTAGCGGATTAAAATCCCTAGAACTTAATCTCAAATCGCTTTTAGCATTTGATCTTTTAATTACAAAAATAGAAAAAGTTCATGTCGAATTTATTCTAAATTTGTAATAATTGATTTGAGATTAATCCCTTGTAACTGATACCGTAGTTGTAACACCTTTCAAGTTTAATAAAAGTTTTATTTAACTTGAATTTTGTTTCACAATTTTATTCCGCATTTTATTTGAAGAAACGGTATTGTTTGCATTCAACCCCCCCCTTCTACAAACAAATTGGGACCTAACACTATCTGTTAACACACATACAGTAAAGATCCAAAACAATCATGTCTGAAGAAGCAGAAAATCCAACCAAGCTCGCCAAAACTGAAGAAACTCAAAAGACTCAAATTCACAGTCGATATGAGACTATAAGGGTTCCAATACTAAGACCTTATGAGTAACCCATATGGAAAGTGAAGATGGCTATATTTATGGAAGCTAAAGATCCAGAATACCTTGACAGAATTAATGAAGGACCGCATAAGCCAACCATGCTCTCTGTTGTAGTTGCAGATCAGCCAGCAAAGACCATACCAAAGGAGAAAAGTGAGTATACAGCTGAAGATATCTCATCCATTGCCAAGGAAGGTAAGGCATTTACTGCATAGTGCCATTGATAATGTCATGTCAAACATGGTAATTTACTGCAAGAGTGCAAAGGAGATATGGGATGCTTTAGAGACAAGATGCCAGGGAACTGATGCAATCAAGAAGAATAGGAGGACTATACTCACTCAAGAGTATGATTACTTTGACTCAAAAAGTGATGAGTCATTAACTGACTTATATGACAGGTTTGTCAAACTCTTGAATGATCTGTCACTGGTGGACAAGGAATATGATCTTGAAGATTCAAATCTAAAATTCCTTTTAGCTCTTCCTGAAAGTTGGGATTTCAAGGCTACTATTATAAGAGACAACTATGCTCTTGATGAAACTACTCTTGATGAAATTTAAGGTATGATCACGACTTATGAACTTGAGATGGATCAGAGATGCAAGAGACAAGGGAGAAAGTCAAGGACAGTTGCTCTTAAGACTGAAGAGGAATTCCCCAAAGTGGCTGTCTCAAAGAAAGGCAAAGGAAAAGCTCTCATCACAAAGTCTGATTCAGAATCATCAAGTTCTGATAATGATGATTCAGAAACTGAAAGTTTACCTGAAGTAGATGCTGATGAAGAGATGATGAATTTGTGTGCTCTTATGGTGAAGGGTATCACAAATATTGCCTACAGAAAATTCAGAAAGAGAAAGAAATTTTCCAGGAAAGGGGTAAGTACTGATAAGAAGGGTTTCAGAAAATCTGAAGGAAGAGGAGGAAAGTCTGACAGAGGAGATCACTCAAATGTCAAATGCTATAATTGTGGTGAGAAAGGCCACATATCTCCCGACTGCAAGAAAGAAATTTTCTGCACCTGGAACTTCACAGCAAAATGGAGTTGTAGAAATAAAGGAACAGGACTCTCATTGAAGCTGCATGAACTATGCTTGATGAAGTAAAGCTACCAACCTACTTTTGGGCTGAAGCTGTGCAGACTGCTTGTTTTACACAGAATGCAACACTCATAAACAAGCATGGAAAAACACCATATGAGATGGTGAAGAAAAAGAAGTCAAATTTGAAATACTTTCATGTATTTAGATGTAAGTGTTTTGTTCTTAAGACTCATCCTGAACAGCTGTTAAAATTTGATCTAAAAGCGGATGAAATTTTTTTTATTGGATATCCACTTTCCACAAAAGCCTTTAGAGTCTACAATTTAAGAAGAAGAGTTGTCATGGAATCTATCAATGTATCTTTTGATGACAAGAAGATTACTGGACTTGAAGATTTCAATGGTCACGATCAGCTGAGATTTAAAAATGAAGACTTATATTCAGATTCTGTAAATTCTGATGACTTAAACTCTGAACCTATAAGTACTGAAGTCATTGAATCTGTGGTAACAACTCCAAAGGAAAATGCACTTGTCCAAGGGGAGCAAGCTGAAGATCCTACCACATCTCAAGACTCTAAAGAAGCATCAGAACCTGATACTAGCTCTTCAAACTCTGATTCATCTAGTTTTGATGAGTTAAATTCTGATAATTCTGGAAACTCTGATACTTTAAATCCTGAAGGATCTAAGTCAAATTCTGAAGTCTCAGAGAGCATAACTATAGGGGGAGCATCAGAAAATGCTGATGGAGACATCATGGATCACGGGGGAGGATCCAGTTCTAGAAGTCAATTTCAATCTGCAAGAAAGTGGACCAAATCACATACACCTGACTTAATTATTGGAGATCCTGAAGCAGGTGTCAGAACTAGAACTAGAACTGCAACATCAAATGAATGTCTCTATCATTCTTTTCTATCTCAGACTGAACCAAAGAAAGTGGAAAAAGCTCTTCAAGATGCTAATTGGGTGCAAGCAATGCAGGAAGAGTTAAATGAATTTGAAAGAAATAAAGTCTGGACCCTAGTGTCAAGACCAAAAAACAGACCAGTTGTTGGCATAAAATGGGTGTTCAGAAACAAAACTGATAGTGATGGCATATTTACAAGGAATAAAGCAAGGCTGGTTACTAAAGGCTATTCTCAACAGGAGGGTATTGATTATGATAAAACATTTGCACCAGTTGCTAGATTAGAAGCCACAAGGATCTTTTTGGCTTATGCTGCTCACAAAAAGTTTAAAGTCTTTCAAATGGATGTGAAAAGTGCTTTTCTTAATGGAGAATTGGAAGAAGAGGTCTATGTTAAACAACCTCCAGGCTTTGTAGATTCAAAATTTCCAAATCATGTCTACAGGCTTGACAAAGCACTTTATGGCCTTAAGCAAGCTCCTAGAGCATGGTATGAGACTTTAGCTCAATTTCTTCTGGAAAGTGGATTTTACAGAGGTACAATTGATAAGACACTGTTCTACCTCAACCATGGAAAGGACTTACTTTTGGTACAGATATATGTTGATGATATCATATATGCTAATACAGTCAAGATATCAAATGAGTATGATGGGAGAAATCAACTATTTTCTGGGACTTCAAGTCAAGCAGAATGAAGAAGGTACTTTTATCTGTCAATCCAAGTACACCAGAAACTTATTGATGAAATTTGGAATGCAAGATTGTTCAACTACATCCACATCCATGGCCACTGCAACCAAGTTAAATAAAGATACTGGCTCACCAGTTAATATTACTAACTACAGAGGTATGATTGATTCTTTACTCTATTTAACTGCAAGTAGATCTGATATCATGTATGCTACCTGTCTTTGTGCAAGATTTCAGGTTGATCCAAGAGAACCTCACTTAATAGCTGTGAAAAGAATTTTCAAGTACATTAAGGATACAGATGATCTGGGATTGTGGTATCCTAGAGAATCAGATTTTAAGCTAATAGGTTACTTAGATGCAGATTTTGTAGGATGCAAAATAGACAGGAAAAGCACTAGTGGAAGCTGCCAATTTCTTGGAGGCAGATTGGTTTCTGAAAGTGTTTGTCCTAAATCCAATCATGTATGATGAGTTAGGAAGAACTTTCTTGTATTCCTATTTGATTTCATTGAAATTAATAAAAGACTTGTTTTGGTTTTATTATGGGCTTTATCTATTTAAAGTGTTTTAAATTAGATGCTCCATAGTTTAGAGTAAAGCTTCTAGAATTATAATGAGATTATAATAGTGAGATTTAGAAGATGATAACTCTAGACTTAAGCAGTTCCTGATCATAGGATAACTAATCGGATGTTAGTAGATCCGCAAAGATTGGTACATACTATGCTTGCTCCCTTTAGGAGGATGTCTGTTCTCATAGGCATTTATGTGGTGATATTATAGCTAATATGTAGGTGCTTATTAGGGAATAAGTTCACTGAACATGACTCGATAAGTTGAACAAATAATGGAGATTACTCACGTGTCAATAGTTATTCACTGAGTGATAGATGTACAAGTGTCCTTAGACTTGAGATGGTTAAAGTTATCTTGTATATAATGAACTGTGCTTTGGTTTAGTCCTTAGTCTCAAGGACATCCATTAGGTCTATTCTGGGCATAGGGATTTGTGTATAGAGATAATTAACGTCAATAGAGGATCTACCCCTTCCAGTATAGGAAGAGAATATCTTATGTTATTCTTAGTATGCGAGTTCTGGAATCTCTTGCCAGAGTGTATGAAATTAGAAAGGAGTTTCTAATTTGCATTAATATGAACTTTGCATTATGAATAAGAAATCATATGATTAAATTTGATAGGCCTGACACGAGATCCATGCCTTGTATTTAATCG
Organism: Apium graveolens; assembly: GCF_009905375.1. Lineage (NCBI taxonomy): Eukaryota > Viridiplantae > Streptophyta > Magnoliopsida > Apiales > Apiaceae > Apium > Apium graveolens. The sequence continues at coordinate 89,884,122 of NC_133655.1, forward strand.
GGATATTGTAAGGGTAGAAGGAGTTCATTGTACGGTAACTAGTCACTGACAGGTTCTTGGTTTTCTAAGCAGTGAATTCATATTATCCTGATAGTCGCGATATGTTGAGAAGCATCACTCATGATGTAGAATTAATATAATTAATCAGTTAATTATATTTAGTGAATTTTAGTATTCATGTAAATAATTAATAAGAGTTTATTTTTATATAATTTTACTACCGGCATAATATTGAACCTACAGGGTCACACCATAAAAGAATATTTTCTTTGATGAAATAATGAGAGAGATAATTATTTTCTAAATAGTTTAGAAAAATAAATAATGATTAAAATAGTTTTAATTATTATTAAAGCATTTTATAAAGATAAAATGTGGGGCTAATATATATATATATTGATATATTTTAAAAAACCCTAGGAGAGCCCTATAAATAGAATGAGATGGTTCATTCTAAATATACACTTGGTTTTTGTGAAAAACCTAAGAAGAAGCTAGCCTCCATCTTCTTCCTCTCTCTCTCTCTCCCCCAAAACTCCATTTTTAAAAGTTTGGTTTTATAAAATCTTCATCGAAGAGGATTATTCTTGGTGGATATCGGTAGAGTGCTTCACACACTGAGAAGCAACTGCTAACAACCATTTTATAAAGCTCCGATTTTAAGGTATGGTTACGGTTCCTCCGTTATTTTGATTTATACGTTTTTCTATATGTGCGATACATGGTTTTTACAGAATAATGTTATATCACACTTTCGCTCATCCGTAAATTCCTTCAATGGCATCAGAGCTAGGTTTTGCATATAGAGATTCATATAAAAAAAATTCAGATTTTTTTATGCATGTATGGATTTGTTATGATTTTTGCAAGTCTATTTAGATTTAATTATGAATTAATTCGAAATAATTTTTGCACTAGATCTTGACTACTGATATGGGTTCTACAAGTGTTGTAGATCATCTAGGTATTTTTTTCATAATTTTATGATGTGTAGATTATTTGTTATGAATTTTTAAAAATTGTTTTAACTAAAATTCATGAAATTATTATGCATGTGAACAAAAATATGATTAAAATTTACACAAGGACCCCTAGCTGATCTGATAATTTTCTGCTACTGCCTGATTTAAGAAATTATATTATTTTGATTTTTATTAATTTATTAATTAAATGTTAATTAATTTATTAATAGTAAAATTAAAATAATGACCATATTAATAAAAGTTATTAATTAAGGGAGTAAAGGAAAGGGGGTTACCTTTTTTTTGTAACGACAGGAACTGACAACGGCAGGGAAGAAAAGAAAACAAAAAAAAAACTGAACTGCCACGGTCGGCTGTGCCAGGCGTGTGAAGCGCAATCGCCAGGGGGGGTGTCGCGCATTTCGGAAATACGTTACACCCTATTGCGCATTTCCGGAATGCGTTACACACGTTAAGGGCTTAACAGTGTTGTAACGCATTACCGGAATGCGTTACAACCCTTGTAACGCATTCATGTAATGCGTTATAGCCCGTCTGTCCAAATTAAATTTGATTTTTTGGGAGTTTCGTAACTCCGTTTTGGGCGTGCAATATATCGTTGGATTCGTTTTTCCGCGACGGATCTAATGGAGTGGTCAAATCTTTTTTATATAAAATTTTTGAACTTTTTATATTCCCGAAAGTGTTTTAAAGCATGTTTTAATTGTTTTAATTGCTTTTAAATGCTATAATAAATCTATAGATCATTATATCAATGTGTGACATGATATTACTTGCATGCTTACTTGTTTATTTATTTTTATATATGAGATATATGCCTATGTTTACCATGCGATGATAGATTTAGGTGAACTTAATCAAAATAAGGCGTGCTCTAGAAAATCTAGAATAAGAATCGTTTCTTGCCTTAACAATAATATTATGAATACAATCATGAGATTCTTATGTTTATGAAACACGTAATTAATTATGAATTTTCAATTTTGAGAGAAATGATGATTCTGTCAAAAGCAGATTTCGATCTGTAAGTGACGCCTCCTGACAATGCTCCCCCCGATCTGGGAATCATCTGATTATCGATTATTGATTTGAAATATTTAATTTAAAAGGAAGAATCTCTTTATAATATAATTATGATTGTAACATAATATAATCCCTCTAAAATTAAATAATATCAAGTAGTAATTGGCCAATGACACAACGAGCTTGTGTTGGTCATAGCCTTCCAACATGGTAGAGAGTAGTTCTTATTTTAAATCATTGTCATTTCGTGCTACAGCTGAGGGCTTTGATTTCGAAATAAGAAATACTTGTCTATTACATAGAGATGTGTACATTGAATTAGAATCTAAAGGTCGTTATGTGCTGCAGTAGTGGGCCGTTGGAGACTGATTCAATTGTACGCAATATTGGGTTAGACTTGACTTAGAATATAAAGTCTGTCGTGCTACAGTCGTGACTCAATTATTCAAGAGGCTAAAGTTTTATTAGGGAATAACATAAGATGTAATTGACAAGAGTTGTCTGCCTATTGAACATCACATGACATTTCGTGCTACAGCCGAGGTTGTGTGATGGAATGTAGGATCCCTATTCCCACTAACATTATGAATGCTTAATTTTTCACTTAGGGGGTTGTATAAATTAGATAAACTAGTGGGAGCTACTTATGAATAAAGACCCGATTCATATAGTGTTTTGAAATGAAATTGAATATTTGCTAAGTGTTGTTATGTGTTCATCATTTACAGATTTACTATATACTTTATGTCTTCTGCACTATCACTCCGGAGCATACTAGATGCTCACAAGTTGACTGGTCCTAATTTTGCTGACTGGCTTCGAAACTTGAGAATTGTTCTTAGGGTTGAGAAGCTGGAATATGTGCTTGACTCTCCTAAGCCTGCTGAACCTACTAACGATGCACATAATGATGAACATGTTGTGTATCGTAAGTGGATAGATGATGCAAATATTGCTCAATGTATCATGCTAGCTTCTATGAACATTGAGCTATAGAACGAGCATGAGCATATGGATGCTCACACTATTCTTACGCATCTACAAGAGTTGTATGATGTGGTAGGGAGGACAGCTCGATATGAAATATCGAAGGAGTTGTTCGGTTGTAGGATGTCTGAGGGATCATCTATGAATCACCATGTACTTAAGATGATCAATTTGATTGAATGTCTTGGACAACTTGGTTTTAACATGGACGGGGAACTGACTCAAGACTTGGTCTTGCAATCACTTCCGGGTTCGTTTTCGCAGTTTGTTGTGAACTTTCACATGAATAAGCTGGATGTCATCCTGGATGAACTCCACAACATGTTGAAGACTGCGGAATCGAATTTTCCCTCTAAGAAGAGCTCTATTTTCTAATTAGTAAAGGTTCCAATCCTAAGAAAAGGAAGAAGAACCCTTCCAAGAAGAAGAAAGTCGGTGAAAAAAAGCCGGTTCCACCAAAAGCTGAAGACCTGTTAGGGCGAAAACATGCACTAATATTCACGCAAGTATACGCGTTCGCAAGTAATATAGAATACTTTCTAGTTCGTTCCCTCAGAGACTCAGACTAAGTTATTGTCTAATTAAACTCACTCACCAATGTATGATTACTTCTCAATGTTAAGATAATAACACTTAAAATTGTTGATTAAATATTAACTACTTAATTAACCACTTAACTAACACTTCAATTTATCAATAATAAAACACTCATGAGATCACAACTTCATTATTACTTCCTTCTATAGCCATTGTTATTACCTTTAGCATGTGACAGTGATGACATTAATCGAATAACACGAAACTGATAAAAGCCAACTTTCATTGTACTAATACCATTCTACCAAGCATCCACAATTAAGATAGAAGTTGAATAGTCATCAATTATGTTGAGTTCCTATATGTCTACAGAAATTAACAACACAACGATTTAAGCACAAGTTATTCCTTTTGATTACATAGGGCAAATAAAACTGTTAGAATTACCCACTAATCATGCACAACGTACACGAACCTATGCTAGCATGGCAAGTTCTAAATCTCAAGATCCACCGTCGCTTCACAAGAGATCAACACCCTATCTTATATGTTCGCGACGCACATAAGACGAATACGCATAACCAATACTAGATATCATGTAATCATCACACACTAAAGTATTAAACAATTAACTAAAGAATTCAATAATAAATCCGTTGCAACCCCATGATCATGATTAGCCCATAATAGAACTTATCGCCATCATGGGTTCATATGAAATCATGATAAACAACACAAGAAAATAATAACTAAACTAATTATATTAAAACAGAGTACGTCACAAGAGTAAATAAGTCAAAGCAAGAAAACTAGCATCCAACGTTACAACGAAACAAGAATCACAAGAAAATATGCTTCCTCTTCGTTGCGGTGTGCTAAATCGGTCTTCTTCCTTATCTCCTTCGCTTCTTGCGCAAAACACAATCTAAAACATAATCTCCTTCTTATTCTCTATGAAAACGTCTCAAATCTACTTATATAATAGTCCCATAAAACTCAGATTACATAGAAGTTGGAAGCCAAACAGAAGTAGAAGTCTAAAATAATTCAGCTTTTTCCCCGACCCTGCGCGGCCGCTCAGCATTTCTGCGCGGGCGCGCAGGACCCTACTGGAAAAATTCCAAGTTTGCTCCATTTATTCGCCGTAATCTGCCCGTTCTTTTCCTCTCTCAATGGTGAACACATGCCAAGGCTTATTCTTGATGATTCCTCCTCCGAAATGCAACTAATACCCTGAAATGCATAAACACTAGAAAAACGCATCAAATACACAAAATACTTGATTTCAAGACACCAATTTAAGCCATTTTAGGACGTTCTAAGTGGTATAAAATGCCACTTATCACACCCCCAAACTTAAATCGATGCTTGTCCTCAAGCGTCACAGACTCAAAACAAATAAAAATATGCATGAATGCAATCTATATGAAAATGCAATGATCCCCCTTACTACAATTAACCAACCAAATTGTCACATCTCGACGAATGCAGTTAGACACTAAAGATCAATAAACTCATGCAAACGGACATACAGCCAGAAACGTGGTGTGTGCAAATGCTTAACAGATATGCTTCGGAACTAGACCAGTTACTATGACTAGACTATCCTCAAGGCAATCCTACGATTATACAAAGAATAAAAATTCTAGGCACAAAGTGATATACAACACTACAAGAACTCTGGAGCTTATTACGGAATCGTGCTTTTTATTTACAACTCAAATGCTTATTTGACCGTGCAATGGGTGAGGTCCACAAAAGACTTATACAATGGTATCCATGTAACGAGCGTTAGGTTAGCGGATCCCAGACTCTAAAAGCCTTAGGTCACTAGGCACAAAGTCCCCTAAGAACTTAATAACTCGAATACCAAAGAGCCCACTCTTGATCAATTATGCAAAATTTTTTTTTCTTTTCTGAGCAAGTGCGTTTCGCTCCATCTTGCTCAACCCTAGACTACTCGCATAACATGCGAGCCGGCTACTAGCCATTTGACGCCTAGCCACAACTAGCAACAAATTCCATTTTTACTCCATTTTTTTTCTTTTTCATGCCTTTACCACTAAGAACCTATTATCAAATTCTAAGCATAATAAATAGATTATCCTCGAAAATAATCAGATCATAACAACAATCTAGCCCTTAAGCATTCTCTAAGACTTAGTGAAAATACAAGTGCTTCTAGCATGCATATCAACCTACACAACTTAATAACACTTTAATGCTATCACTACACTCGCATCAATATCACAATTCAGTCGATAAATCATTGCAAAAGGGATCATGGTATATGCATGAGCTATATGATATGACAAACAAATAAAGCTATATAAAAAAACTATATGGTAAAAATTATGCAACTATATGAACTAACTATCATGAATATGCAGCTATATGACACACACAAAATATTCCTTAACTACCACCCCCAAACTTAAAATATTCACTGTCCCCAGTGAAGGTAGTAGAAAGGAACACAGGGTATACCTACTCGGAGTCATCATCATCATCACCCTCAGTGGGTGGAGTATCAGGCGGCGGGTATGCAGAGTCCTCACCAAAAACTGGCCACTGGATATCAGCTCCAAGGCCTCGAAAAGCAGTCCCTAACGCAAGAGTGAGCTCCTGAGCAAACCTGCTCTGCGTCTCATACATGGCATCCATCCGCCGTGAAAGCCTCCTATACTGGGCATCACCCATCCCAGCATCCTCCTGAGCTCTCGAAGAACCAGCCTCACCACGCCCTGGCCTAGCCATAGTAGCACCTCGTGCTGGACGTCCTCCTGGAAGACGATAACCCAGCCCATGCTCCTCAGGCTCACCACCGGTCCACTCCTGCATCCCATTCAGAGTGCCAGAATCTATCGGAGCTGCTGGCAACTGCAACTGCTCATGAGCCAGCCAGTTCACTCCTACTGCTCGGCATAGCTTCGTAACCGTGGATGCATAAGGGATGTTCATATGCTTTGCTCCCCTCAAAAACTTCAGAATTCCTTGGTAGATAAACTCACCAAGGTCCACATAGTATTCCTCATTCAGAATTCCCCACAACAACTGTGCTCTCTCAACTGTGACCTCGTGTGCATGTGAAGAAGGCAAAATATTAGCACATATAAATGCATTCCATGCACGGGCATACCTGTTCATGGCGATCGCCGGAAAGTGACGATACTCATTATTGGCTGGACTGCGGTTCCAAACTGTGCCCAGTCGACAGAGAGTCGCACAAATCAAATCCAAGTCAAAATCCTCAGCAGTCTTTTCATTCCAGTTCTCCTCCTCGGGCTTCCTCTCTCGCTGTCCAATCACACGGTGAATCGCCGCAGGATGATAATCAACCGTCAGCCCACGGACTACAGAAAACCCATTCTTTTCAGCCTTCGCGTTCGCGTAGAACTCGCGAACAACACTCATCGGTACTGCTTCGGGTGACTCACAAAAAGCTATCCACCCCTTCTCTGCAATCATGGGCAATAACTCACCATCCCTCCCTGATGGTAAAAACCCCCTCTCCTTCAGAATCGGCTTCCCCAACAGCCTAGTGTACTCCTCCTCCGCAGCTCTGTCAGTTAACCGAGGCCTTGCAGCAGTACCCCTTGATGAATCAGCAGTAGGAACTGTGCTGCTGCTGTCAATAGTGCGTGCTCTCTTGGGTGCCATTGATTTGTGAATAAAAGTGTGTAAGAACTGATTTTTGATGTTTATGAGAGGGTTTAAGTGTAGGAAGTTTGTGGGAGATATGTGGGATAGGTGTATGTATATATAGGGTGTGGAGTAGGTTAAATTAGATTAGGAGTGGGGTTGAGGGATAAAATCATGGGGTAATGGGAAAAGAATTCGTGGGTTTTATGGGCTGTGATGGGTTTTTGTGTTTTGTTTTTTTTTTTTTTTCTGAACTGTAAAAAATTTTTTGGAACTCGACCCCTGCGCGGCCGCTCAGCATTTCTGCGCGGGCGCGCAGAGGGTCTCTGGAAATTTTTTTGTTCAGCCCCTGTTTTCTGATTTTTTTGTGTTTTTGGATAGGTTATTAACTTCTAAGGGTTCCTGTAACAACAATTCATGGGTTGCCTCCCACGCAGCGCTTCTTTTTCGTCATTAGCTTGACGTTCCGTACCTTTCTCAAGTAGTCAACAAAATGGCACTAACCACCTCTCGGTTTGCCATGTCCCCATAGTAGTGCTTCAACCGCTGACCGTTAACCTTGAATGCTTGGTCCGAATCATTCTCAAAAATTTCCACCGCTCCATGTGGAAACACAGTTTTGACAATAAAAGGTCCAGACCACCTTGATTTCAACTTCCCAGAAAAAAGTCGGAGCCGAGAGTTGAATAACAGAACTTGTTGCCCTGGCACAAATAACTTAGGATGTAGCTTCCTATCGTGCCACCTCTTCACCTTTTCCTTATACATTTTGTTATTCTCGTACGCTTGAAGTCGAAATTCATCAAGTTCATTAAGCTGAAGCATTCTTTTCTTACCAGCTGCATCTAAATCCAGGTTCAATTTCTTCAATGCCCAGTAGGCCTTATGCTCAAGCTCCGCCGGTAGATGACATCCCTTACCGTACACCAACTGAAACGGTGACATCCCAAGTGGAGTTTTGTATGCTGTTCTGTAAGCCCAAACAGCTTCATCGAGCTTTAAAGACCAATCCTTCCTTGACGGACAAACAACCTTCTCTAGAATGCACTTTATCTCTCTGTTAGACACTTCCGCTTGACCATTTGTTTGCGGATGATAGGCAGTAGCTACTCGATGATTCACATTATAACGCTGCATCATAGAAGTGAACTTACGGTTGCAAAAATGCGATCCTTCATCACTTATGATTACCCGAGGCGTTCCAAACCTTGTGAAAAATTGCTTATGAAGAAAATTTAGCACTGCCTTTGCATCATTTGTCGGTAAAGCTTTAACTTCGACCCATTTTGAGACATAATCGACTGCCAACAAGATGTACTGATTATTGCAAGACGAGATAAAAGGCCCCATGAAATCGATTCCCCATACATCAAAGACCTCGACTTCAAGCATCACATTTAATGGAATCTCATCCTTCCTTGACAAATTTCCCACTCTTTGGCAACGATCACACCTTAAAACAAACTGATGAGCATCCTTGAACAAAGTAGGCCAGAAAAAACCTGCTTGCAGAATACGAGCTGCCGTCTTCTCACCTCCATAGTGTCCACCATAAACCGTGGAATGGCAGTCTCGTAATATCCCCTCCGTCTCACAGAACGGGATACATCTCCTGATGATCTGGTCAGCTCCCTGTCTAAACAAATATGGTTCATCCCACATATACCACTTCACCTCATGCAGAAACTTCTTCTTTTGAGCGGATGTCAAATTAAGCGGCATTATATTGCTGACAAGATAGTTTACAATATCTGCAGACCATGGTTCTTCCTCCTGAAATGCAAACAACTGCTCATCCGAAAAAGATTCATTGATTAACGTCCTATCTTGTGAAGTAGAATCGGGATTCTCCAACCTAGAGAGATGGTCAGCTACTTGATTCTCAGTACCTTTTCTATCTTTGATCTCTAACTCAAATTCTTGAAGTAAAAGCACCCAACGAATGAGTCTCGGCTTCGAATCCTTCTTAGAAACCAGATAGCGAATAGCTGCATGATCAGTGAATACTGTCACTTTCGTACCAAGCAGATAAGATCGAAATTTCTCAAAGCCAAAGACTATAGCCAAAAGCTCCTTCTCAGTAGTGGTGTAGTTCAATTGGGCCCCATTTAAAGTCTTACTCGCATAGTAGACCACATGGAAGAGATTTTTCTTGCGTTGTCCCAGAACTGCACCTACCGCATAGTCACTCACATCACACATCATCTCAAATGGTTCTGTCCAATCTGGTGTTGTAATAACTGGTGTCGTGATCAAACTCTCCTTGAGAGTCTCGAATGCTGCCAAACATTCATCATCAAATTTGAAAGGCACATCTTTCTCAAGTAAATTGCACAACGGCTTAGATATCTTTGAAAAGTCCTTGATGAATCGCCGATAAAAACCCGCATGACCGAGAAAACTACGGATTCCTTTCACCGAATTAGGTGGGGGAAGATTTTCAATGACTCCCACCTTGGCCTTGTCCACCTCCAAACCTTTGCTAGAGACCTTATGCCCAAAGATAATGCCTCCACGCACCATAAAATGACATTTCTCCCAATTAAGCACCAAATTAGTTTCCACGCATCTTTTGAGTACGGCGCGCAGATTATTCAAACATTCATCATATGAGTGTCCAAAGACGGAGAAGTCATCCATGAACACTTCGACATTATTTCCAATCATGTCAGAGAATATAGCCATCATACATCTCTAAAAGGTGGCCGGGGCGCCACATAACCCAAACGAAACTCTACGAAAAGCAAATGTGCCAAATGGACAAGTGAAGGTAGTCTTTTCCTGATCCTATGGTGCAATACAAATCTGATTATACCCGGAATAACCATCCAGAAGACAAAAATACTCATGTCCCGCCAATCTGTCAAGCATTTGATCAATGAATGGGAGAGGGAAGTGATCCTTCCTTGTGGCTTTGTTCAATTTTCTATAATCCATGCATACTCTCCATCCTGTAACTATTCGAGTAGGGATGAGCTCATTCTTTTCATTTGCGACCACAGTGATACCTCATTTCTTAGGTACACATTGCACGGGGCTCACCCACGAGCTGTCAGAAATAGGATAAATGATGCCTGCATCTAGCCATTTCAGAATTTCTTTCTTCACCACCTCCTTCATGATCGGGTTCAGTCTTTGCTGCTATTCCACAGTTGGCTTACTACCTTCCTCTAACAGAATTTTATGCATACAATATGAAGGACTTATCCTCTTGATGTCTGCTATGGTCCATCCTATAGCCGATTTGAATTCTCTCAAAATCCTTAAGAGCTTGTCTTCCTCACTACCTGAAAGGTCAGCTGAAATAATAAGAGGTAACGTAGATGAGTCACCTAAAAAAGCATACCTCAAGTGTTCAGGTAATGGTTTAAGCTCCAAGGTAGGTGCTTCCTCTATTGATGGTTTGAGCTTCCCTTCAGCATTCTTAAGGTCAGAAGTACCAAGAGATTCAAATGGTATGTCGAGCTTTCGCTTCCATGGAGAAGCGTTCAGATATTGTAATTGCTCGTTGCTATCTTCATCATCGCTGTCAAAATCCCCCACTAAGGCCTTTTCCAATGCATCAGACATTAGCATGTGATCGAGTTCCGAAGTAACCGCAGAATCAATCACATCCACTTTTAAGCACTCCTCATCTTCTGTAGGGAATTTCATTGCCTTGAATACGTTGAAGGTCACATCCTGATCTTGGACCCGCATAGTAAGTTCCCCTTTTTGCACATCTATGAAGGTACGGCCAGTAGCCAAGAAAGGCCTCCCCAAGATTATGGGAATCTTCTTATCTTCCTCAAAATCCAGAATAACAAAATCTGTAGGAAAGAAGAGCTTATCCACCTTGACGAGCACATCCTCAACTATGCCCCTTGGGTAAGTAATGGAACGGTCCGCCAATTGTAGCGACATGTATGTGGGTTTTGGATCAGGAAGATCCAGCTTTTTAAAGATCGACAACGGCATCAGATTAATGCTTGCTCCCAAATCACAAAGGCACTTGTCAAAAGTTAGATTGCCAATGGTGCAAGGAATGGTGAAGCTTCCTGGATCTTTCAGTTTTGGTGGTAACTTTTGTTGCAGAACCGCGCTGCATTCTTCCGTGAGAGCAACGGTTTCAAGGTCATCCAGTTTCACCTTCCTTGAAAGAATAGTCTTCATAAACTTCGCATAACTAGGCATTTGTTCCAGCGCCTCAGCGAAAGGTATATTGATGTGAAGTTTCTTGAACACCTCCAGAAACTTCCCGAACTGTCTATCCAGCTTTTGTTGCAGTAATCTCTTAGGAAAAGGTGGTGGAGGATAGAGCTGTTTCTCCCCTGTATTAGCCTCAGGCAGAGTGTGTTCAACAGTAGTCTTCTTTGGTTCCGCCACTTTCTCCTTTTGCTTAGATTCTTCATCTCTAACTTCAGCTTCGACTTCTTTTACCTTTTCAGCATCAGCTACTTTTCCAGACCTTAAGGTAATAGCCTTGACTTGCTCTTTAGATTCCTTCCTGCCTGGTACTTCTGTGTCACTGGGAAGAGTGCCAGGTTGATGATTGAGCACTGCATTGGCTAATTGACCGATTTGATTTTCCAAGGTCTTGATAGAAACCGCCTGACTCTTGCACAACAGCTTAAGTTCCTCAAAATCAGCACTAGTAGGTGCAGCTGCACTTCCCTGTTGAGGATATGATTGCCTTGTAGCATACTGCTGTGGTTGCTGGAATCCAGGTGGGTTAAACTGTTTACTCACTCCTTGCTGATATGGTGGCTGAATAGCATTCTGATTATTCCCCCAGCTGAAATTTGGATGATTTCTGTTGTTAGGATGATAGGTCGCTGGCACAGGCTGCTGTTGTCGCTGATAATTATTCACATACTGAACAGATTCGTTGACAAGAGAACACTGATCCGTAGCATGAGAACCTGCACAAAGCTCACAAACCATAGCTATTTGATTAACTCCATACGTAGCCAAAGAATCAACCTTCATTGATAGCGCTTGGAGCTGGGCTGCAATAGCGGTGGCTGTATCAACTTCCAGAATACCTGCTACCTTGCCTGACGTCATCCTCTGAGTTGGGTTTTGATGCTCATTTGCAGCCATCGTCTCGATAAGATTATACGCCTTAGTATAGCTTTTAGCCCATAAGGCACCTCCAGCTGCTGCATCGAGCATGGGCCGAGATTGGGCCCCCAAACCATTATAAAAACCAGTGATTACCATCCAATCCGGCATTCCATGATGTGGACATTTTCTCAACATTTCCTTGTAGCATTCCCAAGCCTCACACATAGATTCTGTAGGTTGCTGCGCAAATTGAGTAAGAGCACTCCTCATAGCAGCAGTCTTTGCCATTGGATAAAACTTCACCAGAAACTTTTGCGCAAGATCTTGCCACGTAGTGATGGACCCAGCTGGTTCAGAATGTAACCAGTCTTTAGCTTTATCCCTCAGTGAGAATGGGAAAAGCCTCAACTTGATAGCCTCATCAGTCACGCCATTATACTTAAAAGTGCTGCAGATCTCGACAAAATTCCTTATGTGCATGTTGGGGTCTTCAGTTGCCGCTCCTCCAAAAGAAACAGAATTCTGTACCATCTGAATAGTGCCCGGCTTGATTTCAAAGGTGTTAGCTTGAATAGCCGGATGAAGGATGCTTGACTGAATGTCATCAATTTTAGGCCGAGAAAAATCCATAAGAGCTGGATCAACTTGAACAATACGATCTCCCATGTTTACTGGTTCTTTCTGCTCAGTTCCTGAATCCGAATCCTCAAAATCTAACTTCTACGGAGTATCAAGAACTTCGTCTTTCTCCTCAGCTGTATCTAAGGTCCTCTTGCGAGCACGAGAACGAGTTTGCATAAACGCTTGCTAAAGTACCTGAAACACAACCGAAAAGAGAAATTAACTACTACGTCCTAATCACTGAGTCCTAATGACCAATGATGGTAAGTACATAAATTAAACAAATACGCCGAGTCCCCGGCAGCGGCGCCAAAAACTTGTTAGGGCGAAAACATGCACTAATATTCACGCAAGTATATGCGTTCGCAAGTAATATAGAATACTTTCTAGTTCGTTCCCTCAGAGACTCAGACTAAGTTATTGTCTAATTAAACTCACTCACCAATGTATGATTACTTCTCAATGTTAAGATAATAACACTTAAAATTATTGATTAAATATTAACTACTTAATTAACCACTTAACTAACACTTCAATTTATCAATAATAAAACACTCATGAGATCATAATTTCATTATTACTTCCTTCTATAGCCATTGTTATTACCTTTAGCATGTGACAGTGATGACATTAATCGAATAACACGAAACTGATAAAAGCCAACTTTCATTGTACTAATACCATTCTACCAAGCATCCACAATTAAGATAGAAGTTGAATAGTCATCAATTATGTTGAGTTCCTATATGTCTACAGAAATTGACAACACAACGATTTAAGCACAAGTTATTCCTTTTGATTACATAGGGCAAATAAAACTGTTAGAATTACCCACTAATCATGCACAACGTACACGAACCTATGCTAGCATGGCAAGTTCTAAATCTCAAGATCCACCGTCGCTTCACAAGAGATCAACACCCTATCTTATATGTTCGCGACGCACATAAGACGAATACGCACAACCAATACTAGATATCATGCAATCATCACACACTAAAGTATTAAACAATTAACTAAAGAATTCCATAATAAATCCGTTGCAACCCCATGATCACGATTAGCCCATAATAGAACTTATCGCCATCATGGGTTCATATGAAATCATGATAAACAACACAAGAAAATAATAACTAAACTAATTATATTAAAACAGAGTACGTCACAAGAGTAAATAAGTCAAAGCAAGAAAACTAGCATCCAACGTTACAACGAAACAAGAATCACAAGAAAATATGCTTCCTCTTCGTTGCGGTATGCTAAATCGGTCTTCTTCCTTATCTCCTTCGCTTCTTGCGCAAAACACAATCTAAAACATAATCTCCTTCTTATTCTCTATGAAAACGTCTCAAATCTACTTATATAATAGTCCCATAAAACTCAGATTACATAGAAGTTGGAAGCCAAACAGAAGTAGAAGTCTAAAATAATTCAGCTTTTTCCCCGACCCTGCGCGGCCGCTCAGTATTTCTGCGCGGGCGCGCAAGGCTGCTGCGCGGCCGCTCAGCATTGCTGCGCGGGCGCGCAGGACCCTACTGGAAAAATTCCAGGTTTGCTCCGTTTCTTCGCCGTAATCTGCCCGTTCTTTTCCTCTCTCAATGGTGAACACATGCCAAGGCTTATTCTTGATTATTCCTCCTCCGAAATGCAACTAATACCCTGAAATGCATAAACACTAGAAAAACGCATCAAATACACAAAATACTTGATTTCAAGACACCAATTTAAGCCATTTTAAGACGTTCTAAGTGGTATAAAATGCCACTTATCAAGACCCCAAGAGCAAAGCTGTTTTCTTCCACTGTAATAAGGTGGGGCACTGGAAAAGGAACTGCAAGGTTTACCTTGCAGAATTGAAGAAGAAGAAGGGTAGTGAGACTACCGCTTCTGTTTCAGGTATGTTCATGATTGAAGTGAATATGTCATTAAATCAAATTTCTACTTGGGTATTAGATACCGCCTGTGGTTCTCACATTTGTAATTCGTTGCAGGGACTAAGGAGAAGTAGGACTCTTGAGGAAGAGGAGGTGATTCTACTGATGGAAAATGGAGCAAGAGTTGCTGCTGAAGCTATAGGAGCATTTTATTTACATATGCCTACGGGCAAGACTATTATTTTAAATAATTGTTATTTTGTTCCCTCGATTGTGAGGAATATTATTTCTATTCCCATGTTAGACTTGGCTGGATTTTTGTTTGTTATTTAGAATAATAAATGTTCAATTCTTAGAGATAACGTTCTTTATGGAAGTGGTATTTTAAATAATGGTCTGTATGTATGTGACGTAGAGCATAATTTACTACAAATTGAACATACTAATTAAAGAAAAAGGATGATAAAAATCTCACCTTTTTGTGGCACTACAGACTTGGTCATATTACTGAAAATAGACTGCGGACATTGCATAAGGAAGGGTTACTTGACCCCTTTGATTTTGAATCATATCCTACATCCGAGTCTTGTCTATTGGGCAAAATGACCAAATCTCCATTTAGTGGACATGGAGAGAGGGATGCAGATTTGCTGGGATTGGTACACACAGATGTATGTGGACCAATGTCTACGCAAGCCATGGGTGGATTTTCATACTTCATTACTTTCATAGATGATCGATCTAGATTCGGATATGTGTATTTGATGAAACACAATTCTGAAGCCTTTGAAAAGTTCAAAGAATATAAGAATGAAGTGGAGAAACAAACCAAAAATAGTATTATAACTCTTCGATCAGATCGAGGTGGTGAATACTTGAATGGAGAGTTTCTAGATTATCTCAAAGAAAATGGTATTGTCTCCCAGTGGACTCCTCCGCAGTTAAATGGGGTATCTGAAAGGAGAAATCGAACTTTGTTAGACATGGTTCAGTCCATGATGAGCTATGCAGATCTTCCAGTATTCCTGTGGGTTTATGCATTTGAAACCTCAACATATTTACTGAATAAGGTGCCTTCCAAATCTGTTCCTCAAACTCCATATGAGATATGGAAAGAAAGGAAACCGAGTCTTAAACACGTTAAGATTTAGGGATGTCCAGCTTATATCAAGAAAGTTGACCCTGATAAGCTGGAATCTCGGTCCGTAAAATGTAGTTTTGTGGGATATCCTAAAGAGACTTTAGGGTATTACTTTTATACCGATCATAGGGTGTTTATCTCCAAACATGCTACCTTCTTGGAAAAGCAGTTTATCCTTGAAGGAAACAGTGGGAGCAAAATTGAACTTGATGAAGTTCAAGAAGCACAAACTACTATGGTTCAAGTGGAAACACCTGTTCAAACTGAACAACCTTCTGTGGAACAGCCCAATCGTAGGTCAGGGAGAGTGTCTCGCCAACCTGAGAGGTATTATGGCCTTGTCATTGAGAATGACAATGAGTTGTCAATCATTGATGATGACGACCCTATGACCTATAATGAGGCTATGAGTAGTGTTGACTCAGAGAAATGGCAAAGTGCCATGAAATCCGAAATGGAATCTATGTATACCAACCAAGTATGGACTTTGGTTTAAGCACCTGAGGGTGTGAAGCCTATTGAGTGCAAATGAGTATACAAAAGAAATATTGGAGCAGATGGCCAGGTGGAGACCTATAAGGCCAGGCTCGTGGCAAAAGGATTCAGACAAAGGCAAGGGATTGACTTTGATGAAATTTTTCGCCTGTAGCCTTGTTAAAATCAATTCATATTTTGCTTGCGATTGCTGCTTACTACGACTATGAGATCTGGAAAATGGACGTCAAAACGGCCTTCCTCAATGGCAAACTTGAAGAGGAAGTGTATATGACACAACCAGAGGGTTTTCTTTCCAAGGGAAATGAACACCTAGTGTGTAAGTTGCTACGAACCATATATGGTTTAAAGCAAGTTTCTCCTAGATGGAACATCTGTTTGGATGAGATAATCAAAAAGTTTGGTTTTATCAAAAACATTGATGAACCATGTGTCTACCAGAAGGTTAGTGGGAGCACGGTAACATTTCTTGTATTGTATGTGGATGACATACTTCTTATAGGAAATGATATACCGATGCTGCAATCAGTCAAAGTGTGGCTATCGAAGAACTTCACTATGAAGGACTTGGGAGAAGCCTCCTAAATTCTTGGTATGAAGATCTATAGAGATAGATCTAGAAGAATGATAGGTCTTACCCAGGGTACATACATCCAGAAAGTGCTTAAAAGGTTTAGCATGGAAAACTCCAAAAGTGGTCTCATACCGATGAGCCATGGAGTGTCCCCTTCCGAAAAGATGTCTCCTCATACACCTGAGGAAGTAAGATTCCTTATGCTTCAGCAATAGGATCTATCATGTACGTGATGTTATGTACTAGGCCTAATGTTGCTTATTCAATTAGTGTGACGAGTAGATATCAGTCCCATCCAGGTGAAGACCACTGGAAAGCAGTGAAGAACATCCTTAAGTACTTACAAAGGATTAAGGATATTTTTCTTGTTTTGGTGGTGGATCTGAGTTGAAAATAGAGGGTTATACTGACTCTAGTTTTCAATCAGAAAGTGATGATAGCAAATCCATGTCAGGGTACGTGTTTACTCTGAATGGTGGTGCGATTAGTTGGAAGAGTTCCAAACAGTCTACAACGGCTGACTCCACAGCGGAAACAGAATATATAGTTGCAAGTGAGGCTGCAAAAGAAGCCGTTTGGATGAGGAAATTTGTTTCTGAGTTGGGAGTTGTTCCTAGCATTGAGGAGCCTATTGTGTTGTATTGTGATAACAACGCAGCAATAGCACAAGATAAGGAACCTAGGTCTCATAAAAATTCCAAACATGTTTTGCGACGCTTTCATTTGATTAGGGAAATCATTGAAAGAGGAGATGTCAAGATTGAGAGAGTTGACACACATAACAACGTAGCAGACCCACTCACAAAGTCATTGTCTCAGATTCACTTTGATCGTCATAAAGAGAAGATGGGTATTAGATACCAGGGTGATTGGCTTTAGTTCAAGTGGGAGATTGAAAGTGTTTGTCCTAAACCCAATCATGTATGATAAGTTAGGAAGAACTTTCTTGTATTCCTATTTGATTTCATTAAAATTAATAAAAGACTTGTTTTGGTTTTATTATGGGCTTTATCTATTTAAAGTGTTTTAAATTAGATGCTCCATAGTTTAGAGTAAAGCTTCTAAAATTATAATGAGATTATAATAGTGAGATCTAGAAGATGATAACTCTAAACTTAAACAGTTCCTGGTCATAGGATAACTAATTGGATGTTAGTAGATCCGCAAAGATTGGTACATACTATGCTTGCTCCCTTCAGGAGGATGTCTGTTCTTATAGGCATTTATGTGGTGACACTATAGCTAGTATGTAGGTGCTTATTAGGGAATAAGTTCACTGAACATGACTCAATAATTAGAACAACTAATGGAGATTACTCACGTGTCAATAGTTATTCACTGAGTGATAGTTGTACAAGTGTCCTTAGACTTGAGATCGTTAAAGTTATCTTGTATATAATGAATTGTGCTTTGGTTTAGTCCTTAGTCTCAAGGACATCCATTAGGTCTATTCTGGGCATAGGGATTTGTGTATAGAGATAGTTAATGTCAATAGAGGATCTACCTCTTCCAGTATAGGAAGAGAATATCCTATGTTATTCTTAGTATGCGAGTTCTGGAATCTCTGGCCAGAGTGTATGAAATTAGAAAGGAGTTTCTAATTTCCATTAATATGAACTTTGCATTATGAATAAGAAATCATATGACTAAATTTGATAGGCCTGACACGAGATCCATGCCTTGTATTTAATCGAGATATTGTAAGGGTAGAAGGAGTTCATTGTACGGTAACTAGTCACTGACAGGTTCTTGATATTCTAAGCAATGAATTCATATTATCCGGATAGTCGCGATATGTTGAGAAGCATCACTCTAATCAGTTAATTATATTTAGTGAATTTTAGTATTTATGTCAATAATTAATATAAGTTTATTTTTATTTATTTTTACTACCAGCATAATATTGAACCTACAGGGTCATACCATAAAAGAATATTTTCTTTGATGAAATAATGAGAGAGAGAATTATTTTCTAAATAGTTTAGAAAAAGAAATAATGATTAAAATAGTTTTAATTATTATTAAAGCATTTTATAAAGATAAAATGTGGGGCTAATATATATATATATATATTGATATATTATAAAAAAACCCTAGGAGAGCCCTATAAATAAAATGAGATGGTTCATTCTAAATATACACTTGGTTTTTGTGAAAAACCTAAGAAGAAGCTAGCCTCTATCTTCTTCCTCTCTCTCTCTCTCCCTCAAAACTCCATTCTTATAAAAGCTTGGTTTTATAAAAAGCTTCATCGAATAGGATTATTCTTGGTAGATATCGGTACAGTGCTTCACACACTGAGAAGCAACTGCTAGCTACCATTTTATAAAGCTCTGATTTTAAGGTATGGTTACGGTTTCTCCGTTATTTTGATTTATACATTTTTCTATATGTGCGATACATGGTTTTTATGGAATAATTGTTATATCACGCTTCCGCTCATCCGTAAATTCCTTCAGTTTCTTGGTTTAGCAAGAAACAGAAGTCAATTTCCACATCAACTGCAGAAGCAAAATACATTGTTGCAGGAAGTTGTTGTGCACAGATTCTTTGGATGAAGAATCAGTTACTGGATTATGGGTTAGAATTTTCTAAAATCCCTATTTACTGTGATAATAAAAGTGCTATTTCTATGATAGGTAATCTAGTTCAACACTCATTGACAAAGCACATCAGCATTAGGTACCATTTTATAAGGGAACATGTGATGGAAGGTACAGTGGAATTGCACTTTGTTCCAACAGATCAACAACTAACAGATATCTTCACAAAACCACTATGTGAAGCTACCTTTACAAGACTGGTAAATGAACTTGGAATGGTTTCAGGTTCTTTCTCTAAATCTGCTTAGTTTTTGTTCTCATGCATCAGACTTTATGATTAATGTTTACAGATTGTTTTATCTTCATAAAATCTGTTCTTTAATTGCAATTCATTAAATACTGATTCTTATCTGATGTGGATCTTTAAACTCTGATAGTGTTTTGAATGTTCTGTGACTATTCAATCCAATGAGGATAATTGTGCTAGATGTTGACCTAGTAGTCTTTAACATACTAGAAATCCCATGTTTGAATTAGTTGTTTATGTGGAAACTCATTAACACAAGCAAATTCTGATTTTGAGCTTAGTCAAGTTTACTTTGTGTATCTTATTACTAAGTCACAAACTAGATTATTGCTTCTTATCTGTTAGATTCCGATGTCACTAAATCTTAAGGATGAACTAAATACTGATAAGCCTCACTTATCAAAAGAAAATAAAATAAAAGAAAATAAAAGTCAGGTACTCCTTTGAGATCTAGAGTAAATATGTGGAAGGGAAGACCCAAGTACATTGCTGGTATTAAGTAATATGCATTAGAAAAGCAAATAAATTTTCTTGGTGACTTTTCACATTCTCTGATTACTGGAGAAATACTATAACAACAACATAAATTCTGATAAGCAGTCGTGACTCACTTACACTGAGAATCCACTGTAAAAAGGAATTTCAAAAGATGCATAAAATGAGCACAAACAGTTGAGGTGGACTCTTGCATAAATTTGTTCTATAGTAGACTTCATGATTGATGACATATTTTAAGCACTTTTCTGAGTTATGCCTTATTTCTAAGATGTACTGAAGTTTATCAGACTTTAATCTTTATCTGATATTTTGCTAAATGCACACACTTTCACTCCATATTAATGATGAAACTTACTGTGGTGATTAAGTTGTTTTTGACAAACAGTTTGGTGTCATTTGCATAAATTTCGAGGACAAATTCTAATGGAAGTTCTGATGATTAAACTCTGAAGAAAACAAGTCAGTATTTGTATGAAGAATCATAGAAAAAGATATTCACTTTTTGAGTACAGTGATGACTGCTAAATTCTGATATAAGTTAAGTTCTGATATTAAATCCTGATGGAATCCTTGATGCTTACGTGGCATTTTTCTTTACTTGACTTATTTGTGGTAAAATCTGAAACAGTCATATTTAAATTAGAATATATTTGGGTAAGATAAAAACAATCATAATCATTATGGGTTAGTGATAAATGTGTTGGTCTTGAAAAACTGCATGTGCACAGTAATTATTGTTTATTTTACATGCTCATTAACTCTTGCTTTAACTTTTTACTGAATGTTATTATTACACATCGGTCTAGGGAGTCGAGGCATCATTATTTTTACTTAATCGTTAAACAATCCTCGCGTCCCTTGGTATTTTATTGGCTATTTAAACCGACTATTAATCCCAGCCAAATCATCTTCCATTTTCTCACAAACTCACTCTCTCTTTTAATTCTCATCATTTTTCTTCTTCATAAACAAAGATGTTTCTTTTCAACTTGTTCATGAACTATGAAACTTTTAATATAGAGTTGAGTTGTGATGACTGGCAACAGGAGTGGCATGTCACCACCATTCTTGAAGAGCTCTGAAACTCTGTTCCATAAGAGGTTCACACAGACCTCTTGTTCTTTTCGATGGACTACCAGCTCCATCTTGATCGATTGGAAGAAGAAAGGAGACATGCTCTCCTTCAGCAAGAATGGATCATCCGTCTTGCAGTACTCTTTGTCAACAGCAGGAGGAACTAGTCATTAGGTCTTCTTAGACTAGGACTACGGCTGTTGATGTTAAGAATCTTAGAATAAGACTATCTTGTAATTTTTGCATGTAATCGAAAAATTTCATGAAATGTACTCGTTTGTTATATTAATGAAATTTCCTTTAATTGCAAGATTTAGTCTCTGTTTCTCAAATTATGTGATTGTGCATGTTTAATTGCAATTTGTTAATCTTTACTTAATCTATTTTTAACTTTATCCTTTGATGAATGTTTTAATTACAATTATGGTCAATAATAAATTTTGTTGATTTGAGGAAACAATTGAAGCACGGGTTCATGCATCAGAACCTGTGATAGTTGAAGCTGAGAATGTTACTTCTCAGAAAGAAACTGCGGCTCAAAGTTCTAATACTTTGAAGAAGAAATCTGTATGTTCTGAAGCTGCTAAAGCAACTCCTTCGTTGGCAAGGAGATTGAAGAAAATGAAGGCTAAGAGGTATTTGGCTAAGGCTCCATCAGAAGATACTGAAGAAGCTGAGGAAGGGGATCAGGAATCTCTGATCTCACAAGAATCGATAATCATTGAAGCCCTTCCAGCTCAAGCCAAATAAACTGCTACTGATACAGTTGTAACCCCTCATGTCTCACCTATTAAAGCTACAGATGATGTTGAAGAACACACTGAAAATTCTGAAATAGATATTCATAATTTGAATATACCAAATGTTCTTTATCTGGAAGCTCCATCTACAGAAGCTCAGCAATTTTCAACTCATTTTCCAATTTTAAATGCTGAGATACCATCTACATCAACCACACCGGCTCTAGAGATAAATTCTGATGTTCAGAATTTAACCTGAATCTCCAGTTGCTTCACACACTATAGTGTTGTCAGAACATAATGAGTCTTCCTCAAGTTCTGAAGACAGTGTTTCTGCTGAGATTCCAGTTCCTATACTAGGAAAGGAAGAATTGGTGAAGAAATTTATTGAAAAGGAAGCACCTATTCCTTGGGAGGATACTCACAGAGGTGTGGAGTGGACCAAGAAGTAGAATGACACTAATTTCATTCCAAGTTCTAACATTCTGACAGAGCATATTGCTAAAGCTGATGAGTTGCTCACAAATGCTGATTTGAAGACACAACTCAAGATCACTGCTCTATCTACCAAACATCTTCAAGGTCTACATTCTTCTACTCTTGAGAAGGTTGATACACTAAAGGAACATGCTGATAAGCTAGATCTACAACTTAAGCTTGACAAGAACAGATATATCAGACCTAGTCTTGAGAAAATTGAAGCCATTGAGAAGATTCAAGAGAAGCAACATGCCCAAATTGATGAGGTCCTGGCTAACCAAGTTTCTCAGAAAGCTCAATTGGAGAAATCCAATCTTCAGTTGAACTTCATCTTTCTCTCTTACTTCTTGATGATGCCAAAAAGGGGGAGAAGGTAGTTAAGTCCAAATGCTCACCTACTAAAATAATGAAGAAAAAGGATGATAAAAGTGATGACCAGGGAAACTCTGATAAGAGTAGAGGTCAAGGAAAAGTTTAAGAAAAATCTACTACACAGAACAAATCAAGTTCTGATGCTATGAATGCTAAAAGACTGAAGTCAAGTTCTGATAAACAAAGTCTGATGTCAAGTTCTGATATTCTGCTTCTGTTAGAAACTAAAGACTCTCAGAAGTTTTTACAAAATCTGAAGTTAAAGGGGAAGCAGACTACTGTTTATTACAAAAATCCTGAAATCCAGACACTTGATAAGGAGTTAGCAAGAAGATTATTTATGAAACCAAATCCAGGAATGGATTTGGAAACTCTCAAGGAGGAAGAAGCTAGATTTGTTGCTGAGAAGACAAATCTTAAGTCTAAAGCTTCTAATACAAAGAAACCTCCAAGGCCTAAGGAAAAAGGCATTGTGATCAGGGAAAAGTCAAAATCTGAGACTTCAAAGTCCAAGACTAGATCAGAAACTGAGATTGATCCTAAATCAAAAGGAAAAGAAAAGGTTGGTGAACCTTTAAAGATTGAGAAAAAAGATATGTTCTTCCATTCCAGTCTATCAAACTACAATGCATGATGATGATTTGATAGAAGATGAAACTGTTCAAATTCTGAAGAAAAGAAAGATAGTTGAAGAATCTAAAATAACCTCTCACACTGCTCAAGTTGTTCATGTTAGATATATTTGATAATGTCATGGCTAATATGTTTTATGTTTAGATTTCAGATCTTATTTGAACAGAACAAATCAGTACTTAACTGATCAGTACTTATACTGGAAGTCAGAACTTAAGGGATATCAGTACTTATATCATCAAGAGATAGATATCAGAACTTAAGTGCTGAAGGACGATCAGATAAGGACAGTAGCTGATTGAAGTTAAGAAGATCAAGATAAACATAAGAAGAGATATGCATGAAGAAGGAATTCCGTGAAGAATGGAATACTTGGAATAGAAGATATCTGATTGATATATTTTAGGAAGCAGAATTATATTCCATATCAATTAGCGATTATCTTGTAACTGTGTAGTATATAAACACAGACATAGGGTTTACACTATAAGTGTTATCATTATCGAGAATATTATTTAATATAACCCTAGCAGCTCTCGTGATATTTTGTTCATCACTGAGAGATAACAGTTCCAGATTGTAACAGAGTTTATTGTTTCAATAAAGTTTGTTTTCTGTTACATAAGTTCTTGAAGTTTGATTTGATTGTAATAAACATTGTATTCAACCTCTCTACAGTGAAAGTGTGACCTAACAAGTGGTATCAGAGCCTTCTGTTAACACACATACAGTTAAAGATCCAAACACAATCATGTCTGACACAGAAACTCCAACTAAGCCTACCAAAACTGAGGAATCTTCAAAGACATCAACTCAGAGTCGATATGAGACTATCAGAGTTCCCATATTGAGACCATCTGAATATCCCATATGGAAGGTAAGGATGACCATGTTTCTGGAAGCAACAGATCCAGAATACCTTGATAGAATCAAGGAAGGGCCTCACAAACCTACCAAGCTCGCTGTTGTAGTTGCAGGTGAAGCAGCAATGACCGTACCAAAGGAAAAGAGTGATTACACTGCTGAAGATATAGCATCTATTGCTAAGGATGCCAAGGTACGACACTTATTGCATAGTGCCATTGATAATGTAATGTCAAACAGGGTAATCAACTGCAAGACTGCTAAGGAGATATGGGATGCACTGGAGACAAGGTGTCAAGGAACTGAAACAGTTAAGAAGAACAGGAAGACAATACTCACTCAAGAGTATGAACACTTTGACTCAAGGACTAATGAGTCATTGACTGATGTATATGATAGATTTGTCAAACTCTTGAATGACTTGTCATTGGTTAATAAGGAGTATGATCTTGAAGATACAAACCTTAAATTCCTGTTAGCTCTTCCTGAATGTTGGGATTTGAAGGCAACAACAATAAGAGACAACTACAATCTTGATGAAACAACTCTTGATGAAATCTATGGAATGCTCAAGACTCATGAACTTGAGATGGAACAAAGAAGCAAGAGGAAAGGAGGAAAGTCAAGGACAGTTGCTCTCAAGGCTGAAGAGGAATCCCCCAAACCACCTTCCTCAAAGAAGGACAAGGGTAAAGCTCTTATCATAAAGTCTGATACCGAGTCATCAAGTTCTGAGAATGATGATGACTCAGATTTTGAAAGCTTGCCTGAGACTGATGCTGATGAGGAGATGATGAAGCTGTGTGCTCTTATGGTGAAAGGAATCATAAAGATTGCATACAGGAAGTTCAGGAAGGGAAAGAAGTTTTCCAGAAAAGGCATAAGTTCTGATAAGAAGAATTTCAGAAGATCTGAAGGAAGAGGAGGAAAGTCTGACAGAGGAGATTACGCTAATGTTAAATGTTATAATTGTGGTGAGAAAGGCCATATATCTCCTGATTGCAAGAAGACCAAGAGTGACAAAGGCAAAGCTCTTGTCACAAAGCAGAAAAGCTGGACAGACACCTTAGACTCTGAAAGTGAGGAGAACTATGCATTGATGGCAAATGCTGATAAATCAAGTTCTGAGAGCAGTTCTGAAGCTGCTGAAACAAAGGGCAACAGGAAAAATATTTTAGTTCTGGACAGTGGATGTTCAGGACATATGACTGGAAATAAGGCCCTGCTATCAGACTTTGTGGAGAAAGCTGCCCCAAGTGTTTCTTATGGAGATGGCAACATTGGAAAAACTTTGGGATATGGCAATATCAATCTTGGGAATGTCATCATTACAAATGTAGCTCTTGTCTCAGGACTTAAACACAACTTACTGAGTATAAGTCAAATCTGTGACAGAGGTTACCATGTTGATTTCTTTGCAGAACATTGTGAAATAGTTAGTAAATCTAAAGAAAAAATTGTTCTGAAGGGATTCAGGCGTGGTAACATTTATGAAGCTAAGCTTTCAACAAGTTCTGATGGTTCTGCAATCTGTTTAGTAAGTAGAGCCTCAACTGAAGAAAGCTGGAATTGGCACAAGAAACTCTCTCATTTAAACTTCAACAAGATAAATGAACTAATCAAGAAAGATCTTGTGAGAGGACTGCCAAAATCAGTGTTTGTTCCTGATGGTCTTTGTGACTCATGTCAGAAGGCTAAACAAAGAAAATCTTCATTCAAGAGCAAGACTGAATCATCAATTCTTGAGCCTTATTATCTGCTTCATATTGATCTATTTGGTCCAGTGAATGTCATGTCTATTGCAAAGAAGAAATATGCGTTGGTCATAGTAGATGAGTTCACCAGATACACATGGGTGTATTTCTTGCACACGAAAAGTGAAACTGCATCTATCCTGATTGATCATGTCAAACATCTGGATAAATTGATCAAAGATTCTGTGAAAATTTTGAGGAGTGATAATGGCACTGAATTCAAGAATCTGATAATGGAAGAGTTCTGTAAAAATCATGGAATAAAGCAGGAATTTTCTGCTCCTGGAACTCCACAGCAAAATGGAGTTGTTGAAAGGAAGAATAGAACTCTCATTGAAGCTGCACGAACAATGCTTGAAGAAGCAAAGCTTCCAACCTATTTCTGGGCTGAAGCTGTGCAGACTGCTTGTTTTACTCAAAATGCAACACTCATTAACAAGCATGGAAAAACACCATATGAGATGGTGAAGAACAAGAAGCCAAATCTCAAATACTTTCATGTATTTGGATGTAAGTGTTTTGTTCTCAAGACTCATCCTGAACAGCTATCCAAGTTTGATCTAAAAGCTGATGAGGGAATCTTTGTTGGATATCCACTTTCTACAAAAGCCTTCAGAGTCTATAGTTTGAGAACAAAAGTGGTCATGGAATCTATCAATGTCTCTTTTGATGACAAGAAGATCACTGGACTTGAAGATTGCATTGATCATGATCAGCTGAGATTTGAAAATGAAGATTCATATTCTGATACCTCAAGTCCTGACAGTCTAAGTCCTGATACTGTAAATTCTGATGGATTAAACTCTGATGTTATTGAAACTGTGGTGACTACGTCAAAGGAAGATGCACCAATGCAGGGGGAGCATACTCAAGATATTATCACATCTCAAGAAGCATCAGAACATACATCTGGCTCTTCAAATTCTGATTCGTCAAGTTTTGATAAGCCAAGTACTGACAGTACTGAAAATCTAAATACTGAAGGATCCAACTCAGAGAGCATAGTTTCAGGGGGAGCATCAGAAAATGAAACAGAAGACAGCATG
This sequence comes from Apium graveolens, assembly GCF_009905375.1. Taxonomy (NCBI): domain Eukaryota; kingdom Viridiplantae; phylum Streptophyta; class Magnoliopsida; order Apiales; family Apiaceae; genus Apium; species Apium graveolens. The sequence goes on from NC_133655.1 coordinate 89,911,356, forward strand.
AATCATGGGGGAGCATCCAGTTCTAGAGAAAATCTTCCATCTGCAAGGAAGTGGACAAAATCACATACACCTGATTTGATAATTGGAAATCCTGAGGCAGGTGTCAGAACTAGAACAGGTACTTCGAATGAATGTCTTTACAATTCTTTTCTCTCTCAGTCTGAGCCAAAGAAAGTGGAAGAAGCTCTTCAAGATGCTGATTGGGTGCAAGCAATGCAGGAAGAGTTGAATGAATTTGAAAGAAACAAAGTCTGGACCTTAGTGCCAAGACCCAAGAATAGATCGGTTGTTGGTACAAAGTGGGTATTCAGAAACAAAACTGACAGTGATGGCATAATTGTAAGGAACAAGGCAAGACTGGTTGTAAAAGGATATTCTCAACAGGAGGGAATTGACTATGATGAAACATTTGCTCCAGTTGCTAGATTAGAAGCCATAAGGATATTCATGGCTTATGCTGCTCACAAAAAGTTTACTGTCTTTCAAATGGATGTGAAAAGTGCTTTTCTCAATGGAGAATTGGAAGAGGAAGTATATGTTGAACAACCTCCAGGCTTTGTAGATTCCAAACATCCAGATTATGTCTACAGGCTTGATAAAGCACTTTATGGACTTAAGCAAGCTCCTAGAGCATGGTATGAGACTTTAGCTCAGTTTCTTCTGGAAAGTGGATTCAACAGAGGAACTATTGACAAAACACTGTTCTATCTCAACCATGGCAAGGATTTACTTTTGATCCAGATTTATGTTGATGATATTATTTTTAGGTCTCCAAATGACAAACTTTGCAAAAAGTTTGCCAAACTAATGCAGTCAAGATATCAGATGAGTATGATGGGAGAACTTAGTTATTTTCTGGGCCTTCAAGTCAAGCAGAGTGAAGAAGGAACTTTTATTTGTCAATCTAAGTACACCAGAAACTTGCTGAAGAAATTTGGAATGCAAGACTGTTCAAGTGCATCCACTCCCATGGCCACTGCAACAAAACTGGATAAGGATACTGGTAATTCAGTAGATATTATTGATTACAGAGGTATGATTGGCTCACTTCTCTATCTAACTGCTAGTAGACCAGATATCATGTTTGCTACCTGTCTTTGTGCAAGATTTCAAGCAGATCCAAGAGAACCTCACTTAACAGCTGTAAAAAGAATCTTTAAGTATCTTAAAGGAACAGCTGATCTAGGATTATGGTATCCTAGAGAATCAGATTTTACATTAATAGGTTACTCAGATGCAGATTTTGCAGGTTGCAAAATTGACAGGAAAAGCACAAGTGGTAGCTGCCAATTTCTTGGAGGCAGGTTGGTTTCTTGATATAGCAAGAAACAAAAGTCAATTTCCACATCAACTGCAGAAGCAGAGTATATTGCTGCAGGAAGCTGCTGTGCACAGATTCTCTGGATGAAGAATCAGTTACTGGATTATGGGTTAACATATTTCAAAATCCCTATTTACTGTGATAATCAAAGTGCTATTGCTATGACAGGTAATCCAGTTCAACACTCTATGACAAAGCACATCAGCATCAGGTACCATTTCATCAGGGAACATGTGGATGAAGGTACAGTGGAATTGCATTTTGTTCCCACAGATCAACAAGTAGCAGATATCTTCACAAAACCACTGTGTGAAGCTACCTTTTCAAAATTGGTAAATGAACTTGGAATGATTTCAGGTTCTTTCTCTAAATCTGCTTAAACTTGTTCCATGTTATCAGACTTTATGATCAGTATTTACAGAATTAATCTCTTAGTATATTCTGTGCATTAATTGATAAATGTCTTTAAGTACTGACTGTTGTCTGATATATGTTTCTAAACTCTGATAAGTGATATGTCTGTTTCAGTAACTATTCAATCCTATGAGGATAACTGTGCTAGATACTGACCTACTAGTCTTCAATAAACAAATGATCCCATGAAAGAAGTAATTATTTCTGTGGAAATCTTATGACACAAGCAAATTCTGATACTTGAGCTTAGTTTAGTTTACTTTATTCATCTTATTACTAAGTTCCAAATTAGAGTAATGCTACTCATCTGTTTAAGTTCTGATTCTAGTAAAACTGCTGAATGTACTAAGTGCTGATAAACCTCACTTATCAAAAGAAGAAGAACAAGAATCAAAGAATAATATCAGGTACTCCTTTGAGATCTAGAGTAAAAATGTGAATGGGACGACCCAAGTGCATAGCTGGTATTAAGTAAATATGCATTAGAAAAGCAAAATATTTTTTCTTGGTGACTTTTCACACTCTATGATTACTGGAGAAATACTCTGATAATAGCATAAATTCTGATCAGCAGTCGTGACTCACTTACACTGAGAAGCCACTGTAAAAGAGAATTTCAAAAGATGCATAAAATTAGCACAAAAACAGTTGAGGTGGACTCATGCATGAACTCATTTATCAGTAGGTTTCAGGATAATGACAGCTCTTTAGCAAAATTTTAATTATGACTTATTTCTAAGATGTACTGAAGTAGATCAGACTTTACTCTTTGTCTGTTATTTCGCTTAATGCACACACTAATCACTCCATCTGAATGATGAAAATTTCTGTGGTGGTCTATGTTATTTTAGATAAACAGTCATTGTGTCATTTTTGCACAAATTCTGAGGACAAGTTCTAGTTGCACGTTCTGATGATTAAGTTCTGACGTTCATAACTAAGAACTTGTATGAGTATTTACTAAAGATGAGCATTCCTTTTTCGAGTTAAGAAATTATGTTCTGATGATTGTTAAGTTCTGGTATAGGTCTAAGTTCTGATTTTTCAGTCTAACCCTTTACTTGACTTATCTTTGAATAAAATTTGATAACAGTCTCAGTTTGTACTCAAATATGTTGAAGTGGAAGATTAATAGTCACTATGATTAGGATTAATGGTTTTGTACTTGAACAGTCCACTATTTCTTGTGTCTTGTGCGGTCTAGACCATGATTCCTCTTTCCAATGACTGTTATTCTTTTTCAAAGTCTAGGGAGACGAGGTAGAATTAATTCTACCTGTCAGCATTAAATATCTTTGCGTCTCTTGGCATTCTCTTGCCTATATATGCAACCACTTCACATCAGTCTTTCCATCACATTCTTCTCACACACTTATCCTCCTTCTTCTGTCAAAAACACAATGGTTCGATACAATATGTTTTTGAACACACAAACCTTCACAATGGAGCTCAGTTGTGCCGAGTGGCAGCAGGAGTGGCATATAACAGCCATTCCTGAGGAGATCTGGGACTCTGTCCCACAGGAGGTGCTGGCTCACCTTCTATTCTTCGAGATGGATTACCATCGCCATCTGGAGCGCCTGGAGGAGGAAAGGCGGGAAGCTATCCGTCAGCAAGAGCGAATCATTCGACTCGCTATCTTGTTTGTCAAAGATAGGAAGAGGAAGATGACTTAATCTCGTCTTCTTCCTGTTCTTCTTCATCCTCAGCTTTGTCAGGCTTCTTAGCTAGGACTAAAGCTGTTGACGTTAGGATCAGAAGCTTAGGGAAAATCTTGTATTGATGTAATTTCTATTTCATATATATATTGACTTGATATATTAATGAAAACTGTTTTTACTTCAAGATTTTGTCTCTGAGTTATTTTATCTTGTGTTGTTAAATCCTGCTTGATATTCTGATGACCATTTAAATTTTGTCTTTATTTAAGTTCTGATACTTTGTCAGCACTTATTCATCGAAATTATCTCGGTCATTTTTAACATGCTTCATTTTCAGAATATTAATGTTGCAGTGAAAAATAATTCAATCAGTGCTAACGGTTTCAATTTTGAATTAAAACTGTGTCTCTTGATAAATGGAACGGTTTTTCCTTGAAACAAGGTAACTGGGTAAGTAATCATTCCTATTTTCTCGAGCCCAGTAACTATCCATTATTACTGCATGTCTGATAGGTGTCCAACGGTAACATTTTTTTTTCAGAGTATAAGAACAACAGAGAGAAGATTTCTTTAATCTTTTATTTTCTTTATCCTTTCTCTCTCTTCTTACGTTTACTCTTTTTCTCATTCTTTCTCACGTTGGTTTTTCAAACAGACATTATCTCAAACACCTAACAGGTATACTTGAATTTCAATATTTTTTTTTTCACATGGCACCAAAGGATTTAATCATTGATGGAGCAAAGTTTGTTCCAAACAACTATGCTGCAATTCTTGATCATGCTGAAGCTCCATCTGAATTGCATTTTGTGCAAGATCTTCTTGCACATAGTGAGGTTGGGTACGCCTTAACTCAGCCTGAATTATTTTCAAGTCAACAAGTTCTGCGGTTCTGGAGGACTGGAGTTTTTGATGATGGTGGTAAAGAGGAACTCCCAGTATTATCTTCCAAGTGGGTGATTCATCCTATGTAGTCACTCCTGGTACAGTACGAAGAGCATTACATCTTCCAGAAGATTGTACCTTCTCTATACCAGAGGAATCAGAACTTCGGGGGTTAATGACTGATTTGGGATATGAAAAGAGTCTGACGAAACTTGGACAGTTGAAACGGGCCAATATCAGAAGAGAATGGAGTTTCTTCTTTGATTGCATCACAAAGGCTTTTGGCAACAAGTGTTCAAATTTTGATGCCATCCCAATTCTGAGTCAGCACATCGGGTATGCTATTATCCATCAAACTCATTTTGATTTTGCAACTGGACTAATTGGTTTTATTGGGGATAGGATGACAGAGGATCGAGATGTTGTTTATTTTGCTAGATTATGTCAACTTATTTATACGTATTGTACTGCTGAACCCCAGTTAGTCAGCACTCAAACCCCACCTTTTAAGGTTGCAAAAAGGTACTTTAACGACTTGATAAATGCTGACACAAAGAAATCAATGGTGAGACAATTACAGATTCCTCAGTCTGTGAAACAGATTCTGGTAAATGCTGATCCTGCTACTTACAAATCTGTTTACTCAAATGTTCAACCAACTCACCATAACCAAAATCCATCAACCTCAGTACCTACCTATCATTCTACTCAACCTACCCTCAGAACTTATCTCAAATCCTATCTCTCCACTTCACAGACTGCTCAACCTTCTTCTTCAGCACCTACTGTGAAGCCTACATCCTCTAAACCAAAGAGAACAAAGACTGTTCCTCAAACATCTCAGAAGAGGAGGAGGATCACCTTGAGAGATGACTCAGATTCTGAGGAACCGATTCCTTCTTCAGAACCTGTGGTAGATGAAGCTGAGAAGGCAACTTCTCAAAAGGATTCTGCAATTGGGGGTTCTAGGCTTCTCAAGAGGCTTAGACGTATGACGGTTCCTGAAACTCCCAAGGAATCCAAATCAACAAGGAAGTACAAGAAACAGAGGGCACAAAGGCCAGTTTCAGATGATGAGGAGGAAGCAGCTAAGGAAGGGGATCAGGAATCTCTGATCTCACAAGACAAGGAATTTGCTCCAGTCACTTCTTCTCCATCAACTCCATCTCAGGAACCTGTATCTGACAAGGCTAATTCACCTTCTATGTCTCTTGTTGATCCAGGAACAGTTGCTGAAATTGATATTCAGAACCTGGTTGTGCCTAAAATACTTTTCTTAGAAGCTCCAACAGCAAATAATCCTTCCACAACACCTGTTACTGATGCTGTTCAAACTCCTGAGTTATCAACACCTTCTCTGCATCAAGATGCTGATGATCAGATTTTAGGTGAGCATCAGGATATGGCTGTTGATCAGAACTTAGTATCAGATCAGCAATTAGAGGATGTTGAAGCCTCCATTGCTACTCACACAGTTGTCTTATCAGAAGATACTGATTCTCTAAGTTCTGATGCTGCAAATGTTGGAGATACTGGTGAGGCTGCTACAACTGTAGATGCTGATGAAGCAGGTCCTTCAGGACATACTCCTCCACTGACTCTTCCTAAGTCTGAACTAGTAAAGGAGTTTGTTATCCGGGATGCACCAGTACATTGGAGTGAAACTCCTGCAGGTCAGGAGTGGACTAAGGAATGGAACTCAGTTTCATGTGTTCCAAATGCTTTACATCTTGCTGAGCACTTGACTAAAGCTGATGAAATGTTACATTCTGATGATTTTAAAACCCAGCTTCGAGTCACTGCATTGAGTACTAAACATCTACAAGGTCTTCATTCCAACACTCATGCAGAGCTACACAAGATTCAGGAGAACTTTATCAAACAGGAACAAGTTTGGAAAATTGATAAGAAAAAGTTCTTCCAACCTACCATTGACCGGGTTGCTTATATTGAGAAAACTCAAGAGAAGCAACAAGCTCAGATTGATCAAATTCTGACAAATCACGCTTCTCAGCAATCGCAACTTACTGAAATCCAGACCTCAGTGGAACTACTTATCTCTCTTTTATTACCTGCTGATGCCAAAAAGGGGGAGAAGGTATTTAAGTCCAAATGCAAAACCAACAAGTCACTGCAAGGAAAGGATGATGGAAAAGATGACCAAGGAAACTCTGGAATGGGTAGTGGTCATAGTCAAGGTAGAAGGTTTACATCAAGACAAGCTAGTCACAGAACAAGTTCTGATACTGGGAAAAGAATAAGTTCTGTTGCTAGTAAAAAGATAAGTTCTGATGAACTTCTAGATCTTGATGAGGAAATGTCAAGACAGTTATTTCTTCAAGAAAATCCAGGGATGGACTTGGAAAGTTTAAAGGAAGAAGAAGCCAGACTTAAATCAGAGAAAGTCACATCTAAATCTGAAGCTTCTGGTAAAAAGTTACTTCCAAAACCTAAAGGCATTGTGATCAAAGAAAGGATACATACTGAAGAAACTTTGGCTAGATCACAACCACAGATAGATCCAAGATCCAAGGGTAAAGAAAAGGTTGGTGAACCTATCAAGCCTTATGTACCTCCTGAGGAAGAAGAAATTACTGATGGAAAAGATGATCTTGCTCTGATTTCAAGAAAAGTTCTTAAAACAACCTCTGACATGGCTCAAGTTGTTCAGAGTCAAGAAATTGTAAGTTCTGATATTCAGAAGAAGCAAGTAACCTCTGACAGTGCTCAAGTTAACTTGATATCAGAAAATAAATCTAAAACACTCCTACCAGGATTCACTAAAGCAAAACAGACTCAATCTTTGAAGACTACTCCAAGTGGTTTTGAAGCAAGAGTAGTTACTGGAAAGGAAGCTAGAGATAAAACTGGAATGGGAAGTGCTGATGAAAGAAGAGTACACAACACTACCGATGATCCAACTTCCTTGAGTGAACCAGGTATTGGAGCAACTCCTGAGAGATTGAATCAACTAGAATCTGTACAGATGGTTTATCATACCTACTTGAAAGAATACATCATATTGTATTTCATGACAGATGGTAGGGTTTATCATATAAGACAAAATGCCATTCCTTTGAAGTATTTTGAAGAATTGGAGCATGTACTTTTCTTACTTCAAGTGGATAACAGAATAACAGAGACTGCTGCAAACTACTTAAAAGAACAGATTCAGAGACAGAAAAGGCTTTATTCTGTTAAGTCTGACAGCAGATATGTTCCAAAGTACAGAAATCACAATGGTGATATTGTTGATATGAAGCCTAATACTGCACAGATCAGAACATATCTTGGTATTAAGGGGCTTGAATTCAATCTAGAGTCTAACAAAGCTTATGTCATAAGACTAGATCGGGAGTTGAGAAAAGCAAAGATTAATGATCTCAGAGCTGCAATATTTCAAACTGGTGAAGATACTGCAGAGCTTAAAGATGTCAAACGGAGAATGATTGATGAACTCAGATATGCTGAGAAATGTTTGTTGAAGAATTATCTCAGAACAACTCCTGACATCAGAGAGATCAGAAAATGATGAAGCCAAGTCAAAGATCTACAACTACTTAAATTCTGATGTGTATACAGACCAAAGTTGTTATCAGAAGTTGAATTGGTAAAAGCTTTAAGGACTGTAAGTTATAGTTATCTTGTCTATTTCTCATGCATTTGTACTTAATGTTTTTGACATCATCAAATATCTGTTAAACTTGTATATTTTGCTAATTTACAAGTTGGGGGAGATTGTTAGATATATTTGATAATGTCATGGCTAATATGTTTTATGTTTAGATTTCAGATCTTATTTGAACAGAACAAATCAGTACTTAACTGATCAGTACTTATACTGGAAGTCAGAACTTAAGGGATATCAGTACTTATGTCATCAAGAGATAGATATCAGAACTTAAGTGCTGAAGGACGATCAGATAAGGACAGTAGCTGATTGAAGTTAAGAAGATCAAGATAAACATAAGAAGAGATATGCATGAAGAAGGAATTCCGTGAAGAATGGAATACTTGGAATAGAAGATATCTTATTGATATATTTTAGGAAGCAGAATTATATTCCATATCAATTAGCGATTATCTTGTAACTGTGTAGTATATAAACACAGACATAGGGTTTACACTATAAGTGTTATCATTATCGAGAATATTATTTAATATAACCCTAGCAGCTCTCGTGATATTTTATTCATCACTGAGAGATAACAGTTCCAGATTGTAACAGAGTTTATTGTTTCAATAAAGTTTGTTTTCTGTTACATAAGTTCTTGAAGTTTGATTTGATTGTAATAAACACTGTATTCAACCTCTCTACAGTGAAAGTGTGACCTAACAGTTCAGGATGAAGAACAGCAAGCTACAGAAGAAATAGTAAATTCTGATCAAGTTAATTTGGAAAAGATGACAATTGCTGATAAGAAGAAGCTGTTATGGAAGAAAGCTACTCCAGTTGAACCAAAATCCAATCTCTTGATGAATCAACTTGCAACATTTGGATTGAGATCCAAGAAACCTAGAGATAAAGCTGGATTAGGTTCTGATGAAGAGAAAATACAAACAAGAGTAGAATTTACTCTAAGAGATCCTTTCATGTTGACAGACAAACCATATGAACAAATCAAACAAAAGCACCTTGACAAGGTGTTGTCTGCTCAAATCGTGATAGATGCTCATGATAAGGAAAATCTAAAGGAGAAATTGATTTTATTTCTCTATGATGGATTAACTTACAGACTAGCTGATACTGATGTGCTAAAGAAGTCTGTCAGAGAACTTTAACATATTCACTATCTTCTGGAAGTAAAATCTAATGTTACAAGAAGATGGTCAGAATACATTTTGAAGGCTATAAGAGATCTATTCAGAATCTCTGGTACAAAGACTTCTCAGTATATACCAATGATTACTGAAGATGATGAAAGAGAAATTCTTATGCTGAAGAATTCTGCTAAGGTGGAAGTTATTCTGAAAGGAAGATGCTTATGTTATAACGAAAACTCTTCACATCCTAGAGTTATCAGACTTGGTGATGGACTTGAAAGAACATCAATTCAAGCTCTCAGAACTGCCATTTATCAGATTGGTGATAGTAAAGATGAAGAACTGTTGCAGGTCAAAGCACAGTTAGTTGAAATTCTGAGAAAAGCTGAAGACAAGCTAGTAAGAGATTTGGTTAAGAATCATTATGGATTCAGATTGATCCAGTGAATTTAGTAAAGCTAAAAGGACTGTAAGTTATAGTTAATAGTCTTATTAAACTCTTATTGCATTTGAACTTAAATGTTTTTGACATCATCAAATCTATTAACTTGTATATTTCGCACAATTTACAAGTTGGGGGAGATTGTTAGATATATCTGAGATGTCATGTCTAATATGTTTCATGTTTAGTTTTCAGATCTTAACAAATAGGAAATATCAGTACTTACTAGAATCAGTACTTACTTGAAGTCAGTACTTAAGGATATCATGCCTTAGATTATCAAAAGATAATATCAGAAGATGGATGTCAGAACTTAAGTACTGGAGGACTAACAGTTAAGGAAGGAAGCTGATTTACAGGAAAGAAGATTGAGACTAATACAAAAAGAAGATATGTATGGAAAGAGTTAGAGGACTTAAAGACTTGTATAAGATATCTGATTGATATATTTTAGGAGACATAATTATATTCCATATTAATTAAAAGTTATCTTGTAACTGTGTACTATATAAACATATACATAGGTTTACACTATATGTGTTATCATTATCGAGAAGATCATACATTGTAACCTAGCAGCTCTCGTGATATTTGTTCATCACTGAGAGAGAACAGTTCCATTATAACAGAGTTTATTATATCGAATATATCTGTTTACTGTTACTTGTGTTCAAAATCAATTTGATTGTATTCTACACTGTGTTCAACCCCCTTCTACAGTGTTGTGTGACCTAACAAGTGGTATCAGAGCCTATCTGTTAACACACATACAGTAAAGATCCAAAACAATCATATCTAAAGAAGCAGAAAATCCAACCAAGCCCGCCAAAACTGAAGAAACTCAAAAGACTTAAATCCACAGTCGATATGAGACTATTAGGGTTCCCATACTGAGACCTTCTGAGTACCCCATATTGAAAGTGAAGATGGCTATGTTTCTGGAAGCTACTGATCCAGAATACCTTGACAAAATTAATGAAGGACCGCATAAGCCAACTAAGCTCTCTGTTGTAGTTGCAGATCAGCCAGCAAAGACCATACCAAAGGAGAAAAGTGAGTATACAGCGGAAGATATCTCATCCATTGCCAAGGATGCAAAGGTAAGGCATTTGTTGCATAGTGCAATTGATAATATCATGTCAAACAGGGTAATTCATTGCAAGACTGCATCACTTCGTATCCAACACGTAGGCTAAATAAGCTTGACATCCTTGACGTAACAATCGCTTCGTCTGCATTATTGTTAAGAATCTCTGCTTCGGTTTTTCACCTTTGAACGTTACTGTTGCATTTTCTTCGGTTTGCAATTTCACCTTCTTATTTGCACAATCGATCAGAGCATTATTACTAGCTAACCAATCCATCCCTAAAATAACATCAAATTCTCCTAACTTGAAAGGTATCAAGTCAACTGAGAGATGATGTCCCCCTATCTCAATATCATAACCTGGACATACTTGATCTACCTCAACCTGATCATCATTTGCTAACTTTATCACTAGCAATTCATCTAACCACTGAACCTCACAGTCTATCTTAGAAATAAAGTTCTCAGAAATAAAAGATTTCGTAGCTCCTGAATTAATCAGTACTTGAGCGTTTACAGAATTCACAGGAAGCGTACCCGCAACCACATTCGGACTCTGTACCGTTTCTTTCATTTACATGTTGAAAGTCCTTGCCCTGGGCTGATTCTGTGGTGGTGGTGGTGGAGGTAGTGCTAAAACCCTTGGAATGTTGGCGGCCATTGTTGCTCCTCTACAGTCCTTGGCAATGTGTCATTTCCTTCCGTATTGGAAACAAGTGACCTCTGTCTTTCCCATCAGGCATTCTCCAGAGTAGTGTCCCTTCTGTTTACACTTGAAGCACGTGATGTTTGGCTTGTTGCAAATCCCAGTATACTTCTTACCACATGTTCTGTAATCAGGTATAAACGGTCGAATAAGTCTCTGCTAATTAGGGGCTGGAAGTCGGTTACCCGTCCTCTGGTTGCCCTTCTCTGTTCTTCTGACATTCATTTTTCCCCAGGCTTGGAATCCTGGCATGTTGTTTGTACGGTTCTGGAAACTCCCTGGTTCTTTCTCTTTCTGAGACGTTTCAGTCTCACCTTTGATGATCATAGCCTTCTGAACAACGGCTATGTAAGTTCTCAGCACGAACACTGCTACCCTGCTACGGATCCATGGCTTCAATCTCTGCTGAAACATCTTAGCTCGCTTTTCATCCGTATCCACTTGTTCGGGAACAAATCTAGCAAACTCGATGAACTTGGCTTCATAATCCGTAACGGACAAATTACCCTGCTTCAATTCCAAGAACTTAATCTCCATCTGATTCTTCATGTAGCGAGGAAAATATTTTTCTAGAAAAAGATCAGTAAATCTATCCCAAGTTACCCCACTTTCGCCCTCCAAAGCTTTCTTTGATTCCCACCAGTAATTGGTTTCACCCTTAAAAAACTAGCAAAATCCGTCTTTTGACCTTCCTCAACTTTAACTAACGAAAAATCCTTTTCTATTTCTTTTAGCCAAGCTCTCGCTTTTGTAGGATCTGCGGAATTTCGAATTCCGGAGGCTTTACCAACTGGAATTGCTTGAAAGTAAATACTGGTGTTGCTGGTGCTGCTCGTTGCTCTGGATGCGCGGCTTACTGTAACATATGCTATTGAAACTGCTGTTGCTGCTGCATCTGTTGCTGAATCATCATCATCTGTTATTGCATGAGGTGGAATATTTGGTCCATGGGATTACTATGGTTCTGATCCTCAGTATTTCCATTAGACGAGTCAGGTCTTATTTTTCTTTTAGGTGTCATAATTCTGATAATAAAACAATTGGCTCTTTTAAATAACAGTTTATTGAACAGGTGATATGGATAAAGAAACAACTTGTATGGTATTAAAACAAATTTAAATAGTTGATATGGGAAAGAAAACAATTTACAAAATATCTAAAACAAGTAATTAAAAATAATGTGATGTTTAAGTAAATCATTTTGGGATATTTAAAAATTTTTGAAAAAATAAATGGTACAACATGATTGTAAATAAAACAACATTTTTAAATTATGCAACGGTATAACAGTAAAATAAATGTAAATGCTTAAAAGACTGGAAAAAATAAAAGAAAACATGAAAAGGTTCATTATATATATATAGGTAGGACACCAACTGCAAGCGTCAATGCTTGATACAAAAACTCTATAACATATCAGTCATCCTGCTGCTACTATCAGTCAAAACTAGCGGCTACACGCATACAAACTAGTCATACTATACTAGGCTGCATCTATCTATATATGATACACAAGGTACAACACTCTACTGTCAGCTATGATCAAAATCCGGGTGACACACTGCTCAACTCTTACTGTAATACCTCTAACACGGCTTCGGTAAGTCTCATCGCCCTGCGAAACACTGCCTCGATGCGCGCGTCCTGTTGTAATCTCCTGAGAACCGGTCATGTAGATCTGACGAAGTCTCTCTCTCTCAGTATATAGTCTGGCTGAAGCGTTCGGACTAGTCCATCCTCCCGTGTCTCAAATAATCCAAGGATCTCTCTACACTGATCCTGCCATCTCACTCTATCCTCCCTCTCACTCTGGAACCTCTGATAAGACACCATGTAGGACTCACGAAGATCTGTGCGTGAACCTCGAGAAGGCAAGGGCACTGGCTGGTCTACTACCACCTCATCCATAAACTCTTGCTGTGGGAACTGGAATATCCCAGGCACAGGGGCTTAGATAACCAATGGTGCTGGAAATAAGACAGGCTGCTCCTGAGATAATTACGAATCTAAAATCCTACAAATTCAAACCCAAGTACAAGGATTCAAAGCATAAAGGACGTATAAGAAAGGATTTACCCATCGAACCGCTTACGGAGATTGATTACAAAAATGAATAAGCGATCGAGCGAACGCGTAAGCGAATAAATAAAATGTATCAAGCCATGTCAACCATGCAAGCTAAATAAGGTAAGAAATTAACCATGGTAAATAACTAAATCATATCTAATCTAATAAGAATCGTAATCAAGCTAGTGCATAGTAACCTAGTTGATCAAATAGTAACATGAATAGTGGTGAGAGTACTTAGCTAGCAACTAGCCTTGATTATTAGCTAACCTAGCAAGATTGTAAGAAATTTTATTGTCCTAGAAGATATATACACAAATATTACATATCATTATACAAGAAGCATCCAAGCAAAACCACAAAAACTCTCTCTTGTAAGGCTTCATTCGGCCCTAGCACAAAGACGAAGAAATCAAAATTCAAAACACCACTTCAAGCCATGGAAAAATTCTCTAATTAATTCCTAAGATTCCTACATACTAAAATAAGGTAATATAATTTTTTTAGAGCATTTCATTAAGGTTTTAATGGTGAAATAATTCCATAAAAGTGAAGATGAATAGTGTAAAATAATAACTTTTCTTAATTTCTTGATTTTCATAGATTGATTTAGGATTCTTAAGCTTACCCAAGCATCCCCAAGATTTAAATATAAAGGAGAACACATTAAAATCTTTCAATAAAGGTAAAAATCCTTGACCAAACTTTATTTAAGGTTTAAGTTTCAAGAAAATTAAAGATCTTAGCTATAAACCTAGTTTTGATGGTTAATATGTCATTATCTTGATGTTTAGTTAGTTAATACTAAGGTTGATATTGTTGCCTAAAACCATGATGTTCTTGAGAGGAGTTAGTGTTTAGATGATGATATGATGGCTGTTAGTTATTGGTTAATGATTTAGAGCAAAAATGAAACTCGGATCGTAGTTGTAACGTCGTTAAAATGAACAAATTGCAACCCTTAGTTTCCTGCAGAGTTATAAATAGTATAAATTATAGTTTCTTGAAAAGTAGAACTTAATTATGATACAGAACGTTATGAGGATCGGTTAGGCACTTGAATCACTTGATTTCAATTTACGGATCCAAAGTTATGACCGTTTTAGTAAAAATGATTTACGCGACAAAAGCTGCTACGAATCACGAACTTTGTAAATAGAAATGATCGATTTAAAAATATTTAAAAATCATGAAATTTTTACAGAGAGTAAGAAATGGAGTTTATTAACTGTCATAAAAATTGGAAGTGAAATTATGAATTTTTAAATTTTATAAAAATGTTGAAGCCGAGACCGCGTAAATAGAAACTCTTAAGAATCGAGAGGGGAGCCGAGGGACGAAATGTAAAAGACATTAACGGGCATACGAGATTTCGAAAAGAAAGCGAATATGACAAGTACTTTTAGTTATTGGAATAACAAGATTAAAGTGAGTTATGTCAACGATTAGTAAGTATTGCGTATGTACAAATAACGATAAATACGAACGGAATCTAACGAAATGATAATTGTTTATAATTATAGAATTCTGGGCGGACCCTAGAGCTCCCTCCACTTCAAAGTACCCAGGAAAATTTACAAACCTAACTTCATATACTGTTGTGTTATGAAAAATTATTTTACTGTCTTTCGTACAAATACCATGTTTGCCATGATAATAACATTTCGAGTTTGTACGCATAAATAACGATTTAGCGCTACCATAAAGCGTAATGCATAAATCATAAGACCGAGAGTCGGTCGGAGTTATAAAACAAAAACCCGGGAACCATCCTGGTGATGTTTTGGACGATCAAAAGTCCGTACTAAATTTATTCCAAGGGACTCGATGCCCCCTTGCGAAATATTAAATACCTCAAATTTATTTAAAACAATTTCCAAAGATTGTATTTCCTCAACTATATTTTACTACTCGAACAATGAATATTATTTCGAATATTCATTTTAATAGGAAAACTATTCTCCAAAATTATTTATTTCAAAATCAATTATTTTATATTTATTAAAGATTACTTTAATTATTTAAACGTAAATTTGTTGAGAAATATTATTTCAAATATTCTTTTAAAATATAATTATCTGAGGTATAATTATTTAATAATTGTTATTTAATTATTAAATATTTTTTAAATGATGTAATATAATTTAAAAATAGTAAGACTTGATTATAAATATTTTCTGAGTTTTAGAAAATCATTCTAATTATTCCGGATCGTCGAAAATTTTATTTTCACGTATTTTAAATATTTTGACTAGAGTTTCAAATGAAAATTCCCTTTATCTATTTATCTGTTGACAACGGTCAACTCACATTATCTTAATACTTTCTCTGGAAATTCTCGGAAGTATATATATATATATATATATATATATATATATGAGATGAGTTGTTTCTATCAACAAGCAAAATGCTTGAGGAACTTCGACATAATTCAAGTTCCAAATTTATAATAAGTGTTAGGTCCCGAATTATCGTAGAAGGGGGGGTTGAATACGATAATCACTAAATTAAAAATTCTTTTGAATCTTTAGCGGATAAAATATTTAGTGCTCGGTTAGTGGTTTCGTGTTCTTGAGAGGGATAGTGTTTGGAACGATAAAAACAAGGAACACAAGATATTCGGGGAAATATATATTCATATATAAATCCTCAAGGGTGTTGCTACACTCCGGCAAATAAATTAACCGGCTACAATCTAAGAACAACAAAGTTCCTAGCTACTACAAAGATTTACAAATCAAATCCTATACAATAATCTAGATTTTATTTGTACTAGGATTTAATTACCGGGTAACGATTATAATGCCCCTAAGAATATACAAGAATTAAATCGGGCATCATAACGTTACTCCGGTGAGAAGTTAAACGGATATTCAAGTAGCTTGAACTCCTCTGTAAATCTCCGCTGCCATTTTGATTACTCTCTTAGGAGAGAAGATGAACAAAAAATAATACAGAATGAATGACTCACTATCTTATGCTGCAAAATGTAGACTTTATCCAATAATTTGTGGCTGGGGAGAGAGGAGCTCTGTGGCGACAAGTTAATTACTCTGTGGCGATCAACATGTGTGGCGACAAGGGTGTGTGGCGACAAAAAGGGGGGAGGGCTCTCTATTTCCTGTGGCGACAGGTTTAAGTACATGTACATATACTTAAACAAAACAAAAACTAACTAAAACAAACAACCTGTACTTGGTTGTTTTCTTTTATTTGTTTTTCTTTTTCATTTTCTTTTCATTTTCATTTTCATTTTCTTTTTCTTTTTTTTTCTTTTTTTTTCTTTTCTCTCTCTTTTTTTTGTTTCTTTTCTTTTTCTCTTTTTTTTGTTTCTTTTCTTTTTCTCTTTTTTTGTTTCATTTCTTTTTAAGTTTAAATTGTAATTAAATTAATTTATAAAATAAACTTAAATATAACTTATATAAATAAACTAATTTAGATTTATAAAATAAACTTATTTAAAGTTTTTAAGATAAATCATTTTAAGTTTATTAAATAAATTATATTAAAGTCCATTAAATAATTTATTTAATTTAACAATTAAACTTTGAGCTTCACTAGTCCCCTGAGCTGTTTGGCTGTATACCCCGCACACCTCTTCTCGTACTTTAAAAGATAAACGTTCAATCCAAGTACGTTCCTCAACTTAACAATCCTTCAATAAATAATACCCAGATTTCTTTCACGAGCTGTTGACGCCTGGTGCAACTGGTCTGGTTCAAGATGACTAACCCCGATTCAGGTCTTCGTATTATAGCCTTGATCACATTGTTTAGCTTGGCTCAACTTTATTGCTTCGAACACTGACTGTCAATAAACAATTATACTTTCACTGGAATCATTTCTGGTACTTTAGACAACGTCTTCATTAACCTCTGTCTATACCATGTCTTCAATTCTTCAGATTTCTATGCTTCGAACACTGTCTATCTACAATCAATGCTAATACACTGAAATCTTCCGGTAGCACTTGTATACTGAATCTTCAACCTTTCTGAAACCCTGAAAGTCTTTAACCTTTGTTCTTCACTGAGGCATGATCATATTAATGAACTTCTTTCAGTGACCTGTAGTCAGACTTCAGGCTTTCTTCTAATCTTCTAATTCTTTGTATTTGTCTTATCTTCATTCTTCCTGATTTCTTGTGTAGACGTAGTATTATTAACCTGTCTTGTTCTAGTGTTGTTATTGTGTTGAGTTATCACATAACTGTTCATACAGCTACACAGTCTCACCAACAATCTCCCCCTTTTTGGTTGTTAAACTTAACAAAAAAATTAAATAGAGAGGATAACTCAACTAACAACTAGAAAAAGTAATGTACCAGGACTTGTAAATAATGCTACTAGTTTTCTGGATCAAATACCGCATTTCCATATTTCTTGAGTAACTGAAATGAAAGATGCTTGTTCCTCTAGCACTGAACTGTTCTTCAAGTAGTTTCATCTTCATTTTCTTGGTTCTTCAAATCTTTGCCAGATAATACTTCTCAGTCTTAAAGTAATCATCAGCAGCTTCTTTTGTACCACCATATTTCCTGTTGAGAAACGCATAACTCTCTTGCTTCTCCCCCTATGAGAATCAACTGCTTAAAGGAGATCACCTTCGTCTACCTCCTCTCCCGTACAATAGGATCCGCAAATAAGAACTAATGGTATTCCCCTTTTGGAAAATAGCTTCTCCTCTTATAAAGAATAGTGATGAACCAAACCACTTCTTCTGATTACTAGGAAATCACCTTGTGTTTACCACATCTCGCGTACAATAGGATCCGTAGTTACAAACAACAATGGTGTGGTGTAGTGTACATGTGCTTTACCTTTTTCTTCATGCCTATTATTTCTCCCCCTTAGTTGAGGAATCTTCCAAACTATTATATAAGCTTTTATCTCCCCCTTAGAGAAGGAATGTATGATGTTGTCTGAAGGAGTTCTCATATATTACTTGGTTGGAAAAGAAATAACAAGTCATAGTCTGATCAACCATGTCTCTTTAAATGATGCAAGTATGACTTCACTATTGATCATCCTGTTAACCAATCTTCCCAACTCCTTATACCTCCCAAATGTGAGATCACCTAGTGTTACCAATTGTGAGCTCCCAAAGGTCCCAAAGTATTCTAATCCAATCTGTAAATGTTAGGTTCCTAAGAGTTAGGTTCCAATCATAAACATATTCGAGACCCGAAGTATCAAGAACCATGTTTAGGGATAGGGAATGGGATATGGTGTTTCTGTCTTTCTTCCTCACTGTGAGTGTGTGATTCTGTTTCGTGTACCTCACAAGTGTTTCGCTCTTCTCTCCACTCGTGTTTACACTCATTCTCACAAGTGTATCACTCCTCTCATAGCTCCAAAATCCAGTTGTACCTGCAAGTAAAATCACCTTATCCATCCTTAAGGAGGTCACAGGTGGTTCAATGGGAGTTCGCAAATCCTCATCCTTGTTTGACTCGTCAGTTGAATCTGAGTCATAATCTACATGTTGCTAGTTTCCCTTTTAGGGTTCCAGATTTGAACTCTGGGAAGGTAAACAATGATCCAAAGAATTTAGCATGAAGATCACCCTTCTAATGTCTGTGAAGACATTTCCTTGTGACTCATCAGGTAATATATGAATCATTGTGAACAAGTTGCCGATCTGCACCTATGTCAGATCCACCATCCGTAGATACATCCAGGTTTATTAGTCCTGGAGAGGTAGACACTGACAAATGACATATGGCTATTGGATCAATATCCTCTCCTAACACCTGTAAAGGCAATTGGTCCATTAAAGAACCTTGAACAATTGAATCTGACCTTAAAATGGTCGAAACTCTTGTTACCGTCAACTCATCATTTGTGTGTGTAACCTATCCTTATGCATCAAGAATTGTTTATATTTGAGGTGGTGACACTACATCGAATACCCTGGCCGACAGGCAAATTTCAATAGACACACCCTGTTGAGAGGATGAATCTAGTAATTGTTTTGTGCCTTTTCAGCCATTACATCTTTTTGAGAAGATGTACGGGGGCTAGCAATTGTCTCAGTTTAAATACTACTCATCTTTGTAGGAGACAGTGCTGCTGGGTTGACTTCAGATCTTCCTTATGTGGTGCACTAAGGCACTATCTCCCTCACGCTCATTCATACTTCATTTTAGGGGTAAGAGAGTGTTGGTTGGTTCTTTTTTTGTGTTTGTCTTTACAGTCTGAGATAGAAGTTGTGGGTTTTCAACCTCATGACTATCAAATAAAAGAATGCCATTGGAGGCTGAACCTGCATCACAGAGCATCTAGCAATATAGAGATAAAATGCACTTAAGATCTATAATGAATGAAAATTATGCATTTAATCTTTTGAGAGAAATGATGTACAACAGTGATTTCAAAAGATTTTAATGAAATAAGCAATCACCAATGTAGAAAGAAGTTTGATTTTTTTTTAAAACTGTTCAAGTGCATGAGTCTGTTTTTATGCCTAAAAAGATAAATGATTTCATAAGACATAGACTGATGACCTAGCAGTATTACGAAGAGAAAGAAAGATTTTTGTCTTTCAATATGAATGAGTTTTTGAAAAAGCATTGATCACTTAGGGTAAAGTCTAAGCAATTCTCATTCATGTCAAAAGCTCCATAATCTATCTTTATAAAATTATAATCAACAACATTGTGTATTGATAAATAATCATAATAAGATTGACCATGCTGCTAATTTCAAATTGTAGTGAATCTGTCAGATATAACAACTAATATAAATTCACTAGAACTTAAAATCTCACAATTATCTGCAACAAAATATTAACAATATATCATTGTCTGATACTTGTCAAGTATTTTAGATACCAATAATTATGTTGCATCCTATTTTAAATATTAAAATAATATATCAATGAATTAAATACCAATTATCTATCAAAAAGACATCAGCATTCAATTTCATATATCGTACAATTGTTAACTCCTAACAACTGTAATATCTCAAACAATACTGGTTCGATAAATAAAGCAACATTAACCAACATTGACTTGTTTGCAATCTTAGAAAACCATTCTAAGTTCCATATACTTTGATCCATTGAGTATTGCATCTATTATCAAAGTGTTTAGGAATTTGCAAATAAGTATAAAAATTATTCTAGGTGAACAACATATGGTTACTTCTAATAAAGCAAAATCTTCATTGACCATAGTTTTACTTCAAGAGATATATTTACACTTTTTATATTAGTATAAGTGACTGAGGATAAACATTGATTACTTAGAGGAGTTCTAAGTAATGTCACAAATACTAATACTTCACAATTAGTTCATAGTTAAACACTTAACTAAGTATCATTGACTGATATGAGTCAAGAATTAGCATACAACTAATCATGCTACAATCATGATTCTGATTTCAGTGAATTCTTGAGATATAAGCATTGCTAAATTCACTAAAACCAAAATCTCATAATTAACTTATAACACATAAGTTACAATCAATATACTAGATATCAATTGTTGACAGATTTAGTTCCAATCAATCATGCTGCTTATTTATTTTAAGTTAGTTTGAATTATGGAGCAAATAACATCATTGAATTGCTTCAATTTCCATAATCCAAACTACCCAAAATAAATACTAAATAAACAAATACTAAATATCTATGAGTTAGATACTAGCACTTAAATATTTTCATAATTATCCTTGAATAATTATCAATAGGATATATGACTTATATACATGCTAATCACTCTTTGGATAATTAGTAATTTTAGAAATACTTTCTAAGCATATAAAATATTGAGAGTTTTATACACATGACTTAGAAAATACTTCAACTTTCAATATCAGTGATTTTATAAATAAGCATTGATTACTCAGAACAAAAATTCTAAATAATATCACTAATACTAAAAATATCACAATTATTCGTACATGATACAAATAACTATGTTGCATACTATTTTAATATAATTTAAGTTATGAGACTGATATAGAATGAAATTGTCTAAAGTCATAATTTAAATCAATTAAAATAATATTCAAACTTAATGCTATAATACTTAACTACCACAAATGTATATGACATTGTAATCATGATAATCAAGATAGTAGCACTAAGTATGAGGTACTAGATTACTGATAAATTCACAAGTCCTTTAAATATTGAAGATTTAATACTTTGTGAACTTATATTAAGAATTCCTTATAGATGGGATTTCCAACTAATATGTAATGAATGATATCCCACACTTACAACCCAGTCTTGAAAAATTAACTTTATCAAGTGATTTAATAAATGTTTCTGTCAGTAACTCTTTAACTAAAAGACATGCTCTCGAATTAAATGATACCTGGTGTGACGGTGCCTTGTCATAGAGTGTTCATAGAGTTGTTGGATTTGAGGTTGTTTCTCATCATAACAAGAAATTAATCTTCTTCCACGAAGTTGACAGCTTCCTGAGATGCTTCTCCTATTACTTAAGTTGACAGCTTCAGAGATGCTTCTCCTATCTTTCTTATAACCTGCGTAATCTATATCTATATAGCCAAACATGTTAAGCATAATATCTTTAGGGTACTTTACTCCAAGAGTTGGTAGTCCCTTAAGATATCTAATAATCTTGTTAATAGCTATAAGATTGGATTCTCTAGGATCCACTTAGAACCTTGCACATTGGCATATTGAGAACATTACATGTTGTCTATTAACATTTGAGTAAAGAGTGAGCTCGTCATACCTCTATAGCTTGTCATTATACCTGAGTTGCACTGATCAAGCTTTAGTGGTTTCAGTTGGTAAGTAGTCTTAGCATGTTCAGAATCTTCCAAATTATGCATCTTCAAAAGATCCTTAACTTACTTGTATTGCCATCATCCTTTTGGTTTACTTGTGCTCCTAAAATAATTATTCTTTTGGCTTGCTTGAGCTCCTAAAAGAATTATTATAATGGCATGCTTGAAGTAATTCCAAAAAGAATTGTAACCTTTCCAACACGCTCCTCCATACCTATTCTGTAATTACTTAGCAAATAATCTTGCACAAGTTTTTTATGTAGACCAACATATAACATTATCATTATATTAGAGCACATATATAACATTATGTTTATGCCTAATGGTAAGAGAGTTATTAATATGATGACTCTACTAGTTCATATTAAACTGTAACTTCAGTTAGAGTGCCATACCATGTCCTTGACGATTGCTTGAGTAGTATACTAGTTCATACCAACCTGAAGTGAGATTATGAAGAAGAGATATACATTGACTTCCTCTTTTGACTCACCAACCAGGATTGCACTTGTACACATCTACTAGAGTCCAATTCCAAGTGTAATGTGCATCAGGTGCCTGATATGTCGTAATATCCTCAAGTCTCATCACTGTGCTATCTGTTAGATACTGCTTCCTGATAATAACCTAGCATCCAGTTTGACCTTGTCCCTCGTAACAATGCCATTGTCATCCAGTGTGACTTCTGGTTATTCTTGTACCAATTACAATACTGTCATTTGGTTTGGATACCAGTTTCCCTACAATCTGCATGCTGACTGATTGAGTTCATCTTGCTTTACAATCTCCCAATCAATCTGTATCTATCAGAGCTTCTATAACTTTCTTAGTTTCTTCTTCAGATAGAAAACTAAAGAAATAATCATACACACTCAGTAGCCCTGCTAATCATTACTCTACCATCTGGATCACTTAAGAACTAGACTATGGGAATAATATTGACATCAAACCCTTTGTCTTAGCAGATATGTTCTTTAGTCTCCTCTGATTTTCAATGTGGTGTTGTGTCTGACTAGTTGATCCTTCTATTGCTCCCCCTAAGCTGTTGCTGGGATTTCCTGAAAATCCTTACCCTTGCTGACTGGCTTCATTGAAGTAATGAGTTGTGTTATACACTTCCATTCCACTGCTTGGATATGAATCATCAATACCATTAATTTTTCCTTTAACAGCTTGGAGCATGGAGTTGTTGAACTATGCACTTGGACTGTCTATCACCTTCTGTTGATCAACCACAAATACCTTATAGGTTGTAGACTCCACTGAGTAGCCATGGAAAATATCCTAACTGTAGAACATTCTTTCTAAACACTTTGAGGTTATCCAGTGTTTGCTCCTATTGGCCATTAACTCATTAGTGGTCTTCATGTATACATCCAGATCAAGGCTTGATCTAACATGTTACAAACTGTTTTGACTGCTCCAGCCCTTTGGTATTTAGAAAGTCTTGATTAGCTTGATATTTCCCTTGTAGCTTTAATCAAGTTCTAGTTCTTCCTTTGTACCACTCCATTCTGACACGGAGCTCCCAGTGCTGAATATGTCTCTATAGTTGCTTCCAGTTTGATCTCCTGATATGATCAATCACCATCTGTGATGTCTTGTCTTGAGAATGCATGAACAAGAACTTTGTTTCATAAGAGTAGTCAACCACCATCACTAAGGTATATCTTTACTTGATGTAATGTTGTCTTTGACTTCTCTTTCTAACATGCCTCATATTTACCATCTTCTGAATTCCAGATGAGGCAGTCCTCTCACTAATCCCTTTTCACAAAAGAGTTACTTGAGTTGATGTTTAAGCATGAGAGCTTCTAAATTACTCTTAATCAGAGCAAGCTTCTCAATCTTTCTGCTTTAGATGAGACACTAATACTTCACTGAATTGACATTTTGTCCTTTGATGCAGAACTGTCTGATAAGAGGATTTGTGCCTTGATTCTTCAGCAAGGAAGTTGTTTCAACTGTTATCAGTGACTTCAATGATTAGTTGTTATCAGTGATAGCAATTGTTCAATTCATGATGACATCCCGTTTTCTGTATAGCTTGTCCCATAATGAAATCCTTTCCTATCATCTCCAAAGATTATTGATGAAATAGCTTTTGTCAATCACATTTGATTGTGAGGCTCTTTCATTGATCATATGCCTTTAGTATGAATTACCAAGAATACGTATGAATCAATTGACCTGTTATGTCCTGCATTCACAAATGGATTAACAGTTCTTGGTACCCAACTTATCATTTTGGGTCCAGATGGATTAAAGATATTATTATAAACAGAGATAACAACAACTGCAACCTTATCATGCTCATTCTTATCCTTGACTGACCATTTTCTCCATTTTAATACCCATGACAGATTTGTCTCTAGGCTAAGGGAAAATGGTTCCAACCTTACATAAGGAGGACTATCAGTCTTTGCCCTATATTAATCCTAAACATGCTTTTTCTACAATTAATGCAAGTACAAAGAGATGCATTCATGGCATTGAAATAGGCAAGCATTATATTAAGAATACATGGCATTGATTCAGAAACATTACACACAAGAATTAAGCAAGACATGCATGATATGGAACAAACAGAATTAACAAATAAATCACTAATTCTATCTAGTCCAATCCTGTTGATATATTTTATCTAGCTATCTCAATCCAAATATAAACTAATACATCTTAACAAACAGTTCAGATTAAATGAATAAATCACAATGTAATAGGATACAGAGAGTAAGTATAAACAAAGATCTTATATGCTGGGAAAATATATACCTCACTAAAGCAATTAATCATGTTCAACATATATTCAAACACATATTTAAGATCATTTAGAGTAACATGCACAAGTTAAACATCAATCCTAGTTACCAGAATATAATCTAGTGAACTAGTTCAGCATTATCTATGTGTGATGCTATCATGCTTCTGCGAGTGTTAAACATTTAAATACTATGATCTTATCATGCATTGAATATTGAGAGCAAAATATTGCAATGGTTCAAGAATTTGAAATATGAGATATGTGAGTTGGACCATCTTCAGAGATTATTATGAAAGCAAGATATTCATGATTCTCGTCATCTGATCCATCCCAACTATTTCCCGTGCACTATAAGTTTTGACTGGCTGCTTCCCTAAGAAAACATTCCACCTTTGTCTCAACTCTTCAACTGAATCCCTACTCATTCTTGTTTGTCAAGCTTCTTGTTTTGTTGTAGCAAAACCCTTGATAGTTACCTGACACATATTGCTTGTCAAACCTGTAGCTATCAAATCTTGTTTGTCCCATTCTCAGTCTTGTAATCACCCCTTGAACTAAATCTGTAAGAATCTCTACTTATGAATAGATAGGCTTGATCCTTGGATATAGCTTATGTACTGTAATATTCGGGATATATCGTGTAATTATTTTTGCTATTAAATAATTATTATGTGTGTTCAGTATCTATTCTGTGAATTAACTGTTAAGTGTTATTTGTATTTGAATATTCAAAAATAGTATTAATTGAGTATTTCAATTTTTATATGTCCAAAATAAAATATAGATAATTGTCATATCTTCCTAATTATTATTATGTTGATTTATGAATTTATATGAATCATATTAAATTTATAAAAAAAAATCCGAGTATTTAAAATCTATTTTATAAAAACGGGAACCAACCGACGTCAACCGTTGTTACGTTTTTGGAACCCGAAACTCTTCTGAGAACTCCTTCCTAACCTAATTATAATATTCCGAGCATTTTCCATGTTTCGACTTTTTTGATCCGGCGTACGGTTTGTCCTGCGCGGGTCCCGGCGCAACATTTACGATACAATATTCATTTCAGTAAATCAATAAAACCCGTATTTTCGATAAACGGGAGCTTTTTATTAAACTATCACAATTATCACTTCGTAATACGTGTAACCAGGCGCTGAGACCAAGACTGCAGTACAAATTGTACTGATTAGGATAATTATCCCGAAAACCGATACCGTTTTGATCAGTTTTTACAAATAAACGTACCATTTTATATCCGGAATGATCCAACGGGATACTAATTTCCCATAAATATAAATAGCCTTTTACCGTATTTTATTTAGTATCAAAATCATTTGCAGACAGATAATTATATAATTTTACAGAGAAAAATAATATATTCATAAACTGTTCCAAGAATCAAACCAACTTTTGAAGGTGTTATTGATCACTGTTTGAAAAGCTCGAGTACCAGATTTGAAGGTCTTGAAGAGCTCTATCAGATTCCATAACCTATTTTACTGCAGAATCAAAGGTTGATTTTATATATTTTTATTTATTTTCGAATTATTTTGATTAAAAATATGAATTTTTGTTCGGATGATTGTTTGTATGATTTGATGATTGCATGTTGTAGAGCTTGATTTCCTGATGATTTTGATATATTATACGTCTGATTTGGAGTTCAATAACATGTTCAAATTTGAGTTTGATTTTCGAATTTTAAAATTAGGTTTATAACCCGTCTGAATGTTTTTTTTTATCGTAGGTAACCCGCAGCCGCTACCCTTCGAGTGCGCACTAGGTAAACCCTACGGGCTCACGCAATAGCCTGCAAACCACATGAACCAAGATAAACCGCATTTAAGCGACAGGCTCTGACTCAGGAGGCATAATCATAAATTCTCCTCCCGTGGGAATAGATTTACCCGTATGAATTTTAAAATTAGGGTTTATAACCCGTATGAATGTTCTTAATTGAAATTTGGGGGTTTCTTATTTTGGAATAGATTGATGTTATGATATAGTGGATTGTGTTCTCTGTGAAATTTGCAATCTAGTCGTATAAGTTTCATGAATCAACGAGGTCTGTAGAGAAGGGAGTTGTATTTTGAATATTTCCGAAGTTCGCCAGAAACTGACAAACTGCACGGCCAAATTCCGGCCAACTCAGGGATGATTAGAACGATTTGTTGGCTTGGTTGTGTTCCTGGTAAAGTATAGATGTGATCTGGAGGTGTTAGTGGGATGAGGACGCCAGGAACGTGTTCTCCGGCCACCCCTGTGTTTTCCGGCGACGGGGTGTAAAATTTGCAGTTTGGTCCCTGGACTTTTAGGGACGATACAGTTAGGTCCCTGAAGTTTTCAGACTTTGCAAATTTAGGATTCCTGTTTTAAAAATGTATAAAAATCATATTTCCTATTTATTTTTATTAGAAAAATTCGTTTTTAATTTCTGAAAATTCTAAAAATTATTATTTTAATTCCGAAAATTATTTTTAATTCAAAAATAAATCTGAATTAATTAGTTAATTAATTTCAGTTAATTTTTAATTAATTAATTGGTCAATTAATTCATAAATTAATTGATTAATTGATTTAATTAATTATTAATCGATTTTATTTAATTATTTAATTAGATTTAATTATTTAAAAATGATTTAAAAATTCTGAAAAATAGTTTCGAGCTTTAAAATATTATTCTTAATTATTTTCAAGGCTCGATAATTATTATAAAATTGTTTCGAAGCCAGAATTGGCCAACCGAACCCTGTTTATTAACCCGAAATTGATCCAACGACCCGTATTAATTCTGAAAAATACTTTAAAAATCATTTTAAATACCCGAAAGCATATTTATGACCCGAGACTTCTATATAAATAATATGTCATTGATTACGTGATGTATTATGTGTTATACGTGACTTGTTGATTGACTATCGGTCTATATATTCAATGTTTACTTGGTTATTGCATAACTTTCAATTCGTTAATCGGATTTGGGTGAAACGAAGGGTAGATAGAAGTATGTGTTGAATAGAATCCTATGAGTTAATGATTGATAGATGCTTATATTATGTGAGCAGAAGAGGCAAGACATAGGAAAGGGAAACAGGTAGTTGAGAAGTAAAACGATTGTGATTGGAAGCGAGTGCAGGATAGTAAGCTAATATCAGGCAAGTGTTCTGATCTTTCTCGAGATATTGTAGTACTTGATAGTCTTGTTGACATTGCAAGTGCTTTGAAGCACAGAAACCCAAACCCTAATTTCAGTTATTGTTCTTGAGCCATGAACCATATTCTTTCTAAGCCATTGATTATTGTATATCCAAACACGAACCACAAATCTACGATACTACTCCACAAATACATACAAACTAAATACCGGACACTGAACTGAATTATTATATACTCAACCCATGGTATCTTATGCTTTGAAAGACCAAATTCTTGAAACCATGAAACATTGGTTCCTTTGTTATCCAATTCTTTCATTACCCAACATCCAAGCCTTGAAAGTACCTTATTGATCCACACAAGGGTTGAAACCCTTTCATTGTTAAACATTCACTGTTATTAATGATTCTGATTATCATTTATTATTGTTTAATCTTGTTATTATGTTAGAATTGGATTGTTTTTATAAAATTGTGGACCAGATTCGTGGTCAGACCATATAATGGTCAAGTTAGGCCAATGTGTGCCTTGGATCCAGTAGTTAGAGCAATGTTGTGTGCTTTGCTCGGGGTTAGTGCATGAATGATCAGCAGCCTAACCTTGGTTTTAAAATAAAAATATAGTATCCAATTCTAAATCATAATCCATTGTTCACTTGATATCATAACCATATTCACTTGATGATCATTATTCTCGGTTTTGTCATTGTGACTTGCTGAGCTAGTTAGCTCATTTGTGCGATGTTGTTTATACTCTTTCCAGTTAAGAAGGAACCAGTTGGTAGCAACGATCCCCAGTCCAGTGCGAGAGCTAGGGATTAAGGCTGTTGAAGCTGAGCTAGTAGACTTCTTTTGGAATAATGTAAATTGTAAAAGTTTGTAATATGTTTAATACTCAGTTCGAGTTTGAATGGTTGGGATTTAATCGGTATGTAATATATTAGTTTGTTTGGCTTGTGTGCATACTTTAACCTGTTGCGATCCATGGTAGTTGGTAAGTAGGGTCATTGCATATTATTATTATCTTTAGTATTGTTATAAGCAGGTTATAAATAAGGTGTGTGTGTGTGTACCCCAAACTTCTGACCCGGGTTTGGAGGGCGCCACAGTTTTGGTATCAGAGCTACAGGTTATAAGTCACTGACACAAGCCTAGGTTGACGGGAATGGGTAGAGGGTTAGGATTAGAAGTAAGGAATAGAATGATAGAACGTCGAGAGGTTGAGTATTATGGTATAACCGGTATTAGTATAGTTCGCATCGTGGTTTGAGATTCTGATATTGCGATATAATTTCAGATAGCAGCGATGGCCGACTCTTTTATTCCCGTATCAGCTGATCACTCAGAGCCTTCAGTTGGAGCGCCATCATCGGATCTACGTCCTGTTATTCCACCAGCATTGGCTATTCTACATCCACCGGTGTTGCAGCCCGTACCACTGCATGCTATTCCACCTCCAGGCATGAGGCCACCTGTTAGAGGACCCCCACCTGCTGATTCAGGCTTTACTGGTCATTCAGTTACAGGAGTACCTTTTCAGTTCTCTTCTTATCCTGTCCCATATCATCAGTTTGAGGCTTGCCTTATGGAGCAGCGATTCCTTCAGGGTCAGATTCAGGAATTACTACATATCATGCGTACCAGAGAGGTTGGGAGTGGTGAGAGGCGACTCAGAGAGAGGCTACAGGCATTTCGTAGGACAGCTACAGTGAGGATTGCTGAGGCTACACATGAGGACATCACCCCTGATTTCCTAGTGGAGTGGGCTAAGTGGGTTCTAGAGGAGCTTGAGGAGATTGGAGGTCCAGACTTGCCATGAGTCAGAAATCCAGAAACGGAGATGCTAAGCAGTGTTGTTATGATTGTATAGTATGTACAGTAGTGTGTAGTGTGTATCAGTAGACTTTTGAGTTGTATATATAGACTAGCGATGCTGACTAGTGAGTAGGTTGTTGTACCCTTTTTGCTTTTACTTCCGAAGCATCTTTACGCTTGTACTACCCTAAAACTTTTGATCTATATATCAGTACCTTTTCTTTTCCAGCACTGTCATTTACTTTATCGCACCTGTTTTACTTTACCTTATTTATTGCACCAGTTATACCCTGTGATACCATGTACCCTGTTTTCCATAACTGTTTATATTCTGTAAAGAAACATGCAATTTACTTAGTTACAATTGTTTTCAAAAAGGAGATAATCCTGTTTTACAAAACTTTTCCTTTATGCAAAGATTTGATTCAAAAGCTAAATAAATTGTTTGATTCTTTACAGAAAATGCCTCCAAAAAGAAATACCCGCACCAACACCCAGAATGAAGAAACCAACAACAACAACAATAATAACCAAGATGAGACAAACCAGAATGTGAACCCAGGACCCATAGACCCAGAATAGCCCAGATTCTCCAAATCTTGGCCCAACAAACAGTTAACCTGACACAACAACAACAAAGACAGACCAATCCCCTGGTAACTTTCAAAACTTTTCAGGCAGTAAACCCACCAGAATTCAAGGGTTCCCTAGAGCCGATTGAAGCAAATGTGTGGTTAAAAGAAATAGAGAAGGCATTTGCCTTAGTAAAAGTGAAAGAGGAATAGAAGGTTGAGTTTGCAAGTTACTATTTGAAGAATGAGGCAACCTACTGGTGGGAGATGGTGAAGATATTGGAAGGTACAGATGTTATTGCTTGGGAGAGGTTTAAGGAATTATTTTAGAAAAGTATTTTCCTCAGTTTGTTCAGGATCAAATGGAGCTGAAGTTTTTAGAATTAAAGCAAGGGAACATGTCGGTAACAGATTATGAGGGTAAATTTGAGGAATTGTCAAGGTATGTACCGTTGTATGTGGATACTGACAGGAAGAAGGTTAAAAGATTCCAGCAAGGTTTGAAACCCTGGATCAGAGGGAAGGTAGCCATTTTTGAATTGGATACCTATGCAGGAGTAGTACAAAAGGCTATGATAGCAGAGAAAGAGAGTGAGATGTTCCAGAAGGAGAAAGAAAGCCAGAAAAGGAAGGTTGAGGGAAGTGAGGGTCAGTCACAACCAGGGAAGTTTCCAAACTTTAAGAAGGGAAAGTTCCAGCCAGGGAGAAATTTTAATTTCAGGAGCCAAAATGCAGGAGACGGAGGCCAGGGCAACCGTCCAGCTAATGTGAATCAGCCGAATCAGTTGAGATTAACTTTTCCAGATTGTCAAGTTTGTGGAAAGAAGTATGGAGGAGTTTGTAACAAGTTGAATGTGGTATGTTTCAAATGCAACCAGAAAGGGCACTATTCGAGGGAGTGCCGAAATCAGCCAGCTAGAGAGCCAGCAAATAAGGATCAACCTATCCGAAATCCAGCAGTAAAGGTTCCCGCCATTGGATTTACATGCTTCAAATGTGGAAAGCCAGGACATATAGCTAGGGATTGCAAGATATCAGCCCCAGTCAGTAATGCATTGAGGATCATGGGATCTACCCCAGCAGTAAATGAGACTCCAAGGGCTAGATTTTTCGACATGTCAGTGAAGGATGCTATCCAGGATACAGATGTCATGGCAAGTACGCTCAATGTGAATTCTTTATGTGCCAAATTGTTAATAGATTCGGGAGTAACTCGATTGTTTGTTTTACAAGATTTTGTTAGCAAGTTAAATTGTCCAGTAGAGTATTTAAATGAAATAATGACTGTGGAATTAGCAAATCAAGAACGTGTAACTGTGAATCAAGTTTGTGGGAATTGTGAGGTTGAGATTTCTGGTAGTAAGTTTTATGTAGATTTGATACCATTTAAGTTAGGAGAATTTGACATTATATTAGGGATGGATTGGTTATCTAGGCATGATGCCCAGATAGATTGTCGAAACAAGAAGGTAATGGTGAAGACGCCTGACGAAAAGATAGTAACGTTCAAGGGACAGAAGCAAGTAAAGAAGTTCTTAAAAATAATTCAAGATAAGAAGTTATTACGGCAAGGATGCAAGCATTTTATAGCATACGTGATTGACAAGAGTCAGGAGCTAGCAAAACTTGAAGATATTCCAGTTGTGAATGAATTTCCAGACGTGTTTCCTGACGAATTGCCAGGACTTCCTCCAGATAGTGAAATTGAATTTGCGATCGACTTAACACCTGGAACAGAACCAGTATCCAAGGCCCCGTACAGAATGGCGCCTGTTGAGATGAAAGAGCTAGCGAAGCAGTTGCAGGAGTTGTTAGAGAAAGGAGTAATCAGACCCAGTGTATCCCCGTGGGGAGCACCGGTATTATTTGTCAAGAAGAAATATGGAAGCATGAGACTATGTATCGACTATAGGGAGCTCAACAAGCTTACAATCAAGAATAAGTATCAGTTACCTAGAATTGATGATTTGTTTGACCAATTGAAGGGAGCCAAGTATTTCTCCAAGATCGATTTAAGATCGGGATATCATCAACTGAAGATCAAGCCAGAAGATATACCAAAGACAGCTTTTTGAACAAGGTATGGACATTATGAATTTCTAGTAATGTCTTTTGGATTGACCAACGCCCCGACAGCATTTATGGACCTGATGAACAGAATTTTCAAGGAATATTTGGACAAGTTCGTTATTGTATTTATAGACGATATTTTGATCTATTCAAAGACAGAAGAGGATCATGTGGAACATTTAAGGACAGCTTTGGAGATTTTAAGGAAAAAGAAGTTGTATGCTAAATTTTCGAAGTGTGAATTTTGGTTACAAGAGGTTCAGTTCTAAGGACACATAGTTACTAA
Source organism: Apium graveolens (assembly GCF_009905375.1). Classification (NCBI taxonomy): domain Eukaryota; kingdom Viridiplantae; phylum Streptophyta; class Magnoliopsida; order Apiales; family Apiaceae; genus Apium; species Apium graveolens. The sequence goes on from NC_133655.1 coordinate 89,944,139, forward strand.
TGAAGGGATCAAGGTGGACCCGGCAAAGATCGAGGCAATTACGAATTGGGAAAGACCGAGAACACCCACCGAGGTAAGAAGTTTCCTAGGATTGGTGGGATATTATCGTCGATTTCTTCAAAATTTCTCAAGGATTGCCACACCATTAACAAAGCTTACACGAAAGAATGAGAAGTTTATATGGAACGACAAATGCGAGAAAAGTTTTCAGGAATTGAAGCGACGATTAATCACGGCACCTGTTTTGTCACTTCCAGACGATCAAAGGAATTTCGTAATTTATAGTGATGCTTCTCACAAAGGATTAGGATGTGTTCTTATGCAGCACGACAAGGTGATTGCGTATGCGTCAAGGCAATTGAAACCACATGAACAGAAGTACCCTACTCATGATTTGGAGCTAGCAGCCATAGTATTTGCTCTGAAGATTTGGAGACATTATCTGTATGGAGAGAAATGCGAGATTTATACAGATCACAAAAGTTTGAAGTATATATTTACCCAGAAGGAACTTAATTTGAGGCAAAGGAGATGGTTAGAATTGATCAAGGATTATGATTGCTCGATTAATTATCATCCCGGTAAGGCGAACATTGTAGCAGACGCGTTAAGTCGGAAGGAAAGGTTAAATGTGTTATCCGTACCTGAAGAGATATATGAAGAATTTCAGAAATTGGAATTGGAGATTAGAATTTGCAAGCCTGAGGAAGCTAAAGTGTACAATATGACTTTCCAGCCGGAATTGTTGGAGAAAATAAAGAAATGTCAGGAAGATATACTGGATCAAAACATAAATCGTTTGGTAGGTGAAGAATTGTGCACAGAAAAGGATGATCAAGGTATTTTGAGGTTTTCTTCTAGAATTTGGATTCCACCAGTAACGGAGCTGAAGAATGAAATTTTGCAGGAAGCGCATAGTTCAAGATATTCCATCCATCCAGGAAGTACCAAAATGTATAGAGATTTAAAGAAGAATTATTGGTCGCCAGACATGAAGAGGGAAATTGCGGAATGAGTTAGTAAATGTTATACCTGTCAGAGGGTTAAAGCAGAGCATCAGAGACCAAGTGGATTGCTACAGCCATTGGAGATTCTAGAATGGAAGTGGGAACACATTGCCATGGATTTTATAGTTGGATTACCAAGGACAAGGGCAAATCATGATGCCATTTGGGTTATAGTGGACAGACTTACCAAGTCAGCTCATTTTCTGCCTATAAATGAAAGATTTTCGCTCGACAAGTTGGTCCATATGTACCTAAAAGAAATTATAGTTCGTCATGGAGTTCCAGTGTCTATCGTATCTGATCGAGATCCAAGGTTTAACTCAAGATTCTGGAAGAGTTTTCAGGAATGTTTGGGAACAAGATTGAATATGAGTACGGCCTATCACCCGCGGACGGATGGCCAAAGTGAAAGAACGATCCAGACAATCGAGGACATGTTACGTGTTTGTGCTATTGATTTCGAAGGAAGTTGGGACGAGCATTTACCCCTGGTAGAGTTTGCTTATAACAACAGTTATCACGCCAGCATTGGGATGCCACCCTATGAAGCCCTTTATGGACGCAAATGTAGATCTCCAATATATTGGGACCAAGTAGGAGAACGTAAGATACTTGGACCTGAACTGGTACAACAGACAAATGAAATTGTTGAAATTATCCAGAAGAGATTGATAGCCACACAAGATCGTCAGAGGAAATATGCAGATCAGTCAAGGAAAGACATGGAATTTGAAGAAGGAAACTTGGTATTACTGAAAGTATCACCATGGAAAGGACTAACGAGGTTTGGAAAGAAAGGAAAGCTAAGCCCAAGATATGTCAGACCTTTTGAGATTTTAAAGCACGTTGGCAAGGTAGCTTATGAGTTGGCGTTACCCCCGCACATGGAGCACATTCACAATGTTTTTCACGTATCGATGCTCAAGAAATATAATCCAGACTCCAGACATGTAATAGAATATGAACCAATAGAGCTTCAGGCAGATTTGTCATATGTAGAGAGTCCGATAGAGATTTTAGAGGAGCAGAGAAGGTATTGAGGAATAAAGTGGTAAAGTTAGTAAGAGTATTGTGGAGAAACCCAAAGGTTGAAGAGTCAACCTGGGAGTTAGAAAGTGATATGAGAGAAAAGTACCCTCATTTGTTTTCTTAAGAGATTCTGAGGACAGAATCCTTTTAAGGGGGGAAGGATGTAATATCCGGGATATATCGTGTAATTATTTTTGCTATTAAATAATTATTATGTGTGTTCAGTATCTATTCTGTGAATTAACTGTTAAGTGTTATTTGTATTTGAATATTCAAAAATAGTACTAATTGAGTATTTCAATTTTTATATGTCCAAAATAAAATATAGATAATTGTCATATCTTCCTAATTATTATTATGTTGATTTATGAATTTATATGAATCATATGAAATTTATAAAAAAAAATTCCGAGTATTTAAAATCTATTTTATAAAAACGGTAACCAACCGACGTCAACCGTTGTTACATTTTTGGAACCCGAAACTCTTCCGAGAACTCCTTCCTAACCTAATTATAATATTCCGAGCATTTTCCATGTTTTGACTTTTTTGATCCGGCATACGGTTTGTCCTGCGCGGGTCCCGGCGCAACATTTACGATACAATATTCATTTCGGTAAATCAATAAAACCCGTATTTTCGATAAACGGGAGCTTTTTATTAAACTATCACAATTATCACTTCGTAATACGTGTAACCAGGTGCTGAGACCAAGACCGCAGTACAAATTGTACTGATTTGGATATTTATCCCGAAAACCGATACCGTTTGGATCAGTTTTTACAAATAAACGTACCAATTTATATCCGGAATGATCCAACGGGATACTAATTTCCCATAAATATAAATAGCCTTTTACCGTATTTTATTTAATATCAAAATCATTTGCAGACAGATAATTATATAATTTTACAGAGAAAAATAATATATTCATAAACTGTTCCAAGAATCAAACCAACTTTTGAAGGTGTTATTGATCATTGTTTGAAAAGCTCGAGTACCAGATTTGAAGGTCTTGAAGAGCTCTATCAGATTCCATAACCTATTTTACTGCAGAATCAAAGGTTGATTTTATATATTTTTATTTATTTTCGAATTATTTTGATTAAAAATATGAATTTTTGTTCGGATGATTGTTTGTATGATTTGATGATTGCATGTTGTAGAGCTTGATTTCCTGATGATTTTGATATATTATACGTCTGATTTGGAGTTCAATAACATGTTCAAATTTGAGTTTGATTTTCGAATTTTAAAATTAGGGTTTATAACCCGTATGAATGTTCTTAATTGAAATTTGGGGGTTTCTTATTTTGGAATAGATTGGTGTTGTGATATAGTGGATTGTGTTCTCTGTGAAATTTGCAATCTAGTCGTATAAGTTTCATGAATCAACGAGGTCTGTAGAGAAGGGAGTTGTATTTTGAATATTTCCGAAGTTCGTCGGAAACTGGAAAACTTCACGGCCAAATTCCGGCCAACTCAGGGATGATTAGAACGATTTGTTGGCTTGGTTGTGTTCCTGGTAAAGTATAGATGTGATCTGGAGGTGTTGGTGGGGTGAGGACGCCGGGAACGTGTTCTCCGGCCACCCCTGTGTTTTCCGGCGATGGGGTGTAAAATTTGCAGTTTGGTCCCTGGACTTTTGGGGAGGATACAGTTAGGTCCCTGAAGTTTTCAGACTTTGCAAATTTAGGATTCCTGTTTTAAAAATGTTTAAAAATCATATTTCCTATTTATTTTTATTATAAAAATTCGTTTTTAATTTCTGAAAATTCTAAAAATTATTATTTTAATTCCGAAAATTATTTTTAATTCAAAAATAAATCTGAATTAATTAGTTAATTAATTTCAGTTAATTTTTAATTAATTAATTGGTCAATTAATTCGGAAATTAATTGATTTAATTAATTATTAATTGATTTTATTTAATTATTTAATTAGATTTAATTATTTAAAAATGATTTAAAAATTCTGAAAAATAGTTTCGAGTTTTAAAATATTATTCTAAATTATTTTCAAGGCTCGATAATTATTATAAAATTGTTTCGAAGCCAGAATTGGCCAACCGAACCCTGTTTATTAACCCGAAATTGATCCAACGACCCGTATTAATTCTGAAAAATACTTTAAAAATCATTTTAAATACCCGAAAACATATTTATGACCCGAGACTTCTTTATAAATGATATGTCATTGATTACATGATGTATTATGTGTTATACGTGACTTGTTGATTGACTATCGGTCTATATATTCGGTGTTTACTTGGTTATTGCATAACTTTCAATCCGTTAATCGGATTTGGGTAAAACGAAGGGTAGATAGAAGTATGTGTTGAATAGAATCCTATGAGTTAATGATTGATAGATGCTTATATTATGTGAGCAGAAGAGGCAAGACATAGGGAAGGGAAACAGATAGTTGAGGAGTAAAACGATTGTGATTGGAAGCGAGTGCAGGATAGTAAGCTAATACCAGGCAAGTGTTCTGATCTTTCTCGAGATATTGTAGTACTTGATAGTCTTGTTGACATTGCAAGTGCTTTGAAGCACAGAAACCTAAACCCTGATTTCAGTTATTATTCTTGAGCCATGAACCATATTCTTTCTAAGCCATTGATTATTGTATACCCAAACACGAACCACAAATCTACGATACTACTCCACAAATACGTACAAACTAAATACCAGACACTGAACTGAATTATTATATACTCAACCCATGGTATCTTATGCTTTGAAAGACCAAATTCTTGAAACCATGAAACATTGGTTCCTTTATTATCCAATTCTTTCATTACCCAACATCCAAGCCTTGAAAGTACCTTGTTGATCTACACAAGGGTTGAAACCCTTTCATTGTTAAACACTCACTGTTATTAATGATTCTGATTATTGTTTATTATTGTTTAATCTTGTTATTATGTTAGAATTGGATTGTTTTTATAAAATTGTGGACCAGATTCGTGGTCAGACCATATAATGGTCAAGTTAGGCCAATGTATGCCTTGGATCCAGTAGTTAGAGCAATGCTGTGTGCTTTGCTCGGGGTTAGTGCGTGACTGATCAGCAGCCTAACCTTGGTTTTAAAATAAAAATATAGTATCTAATTCTAAATCATAATCCATTGTTCACTTGATATCATAACCATATTCACTTGATGATCATTATTCTCGGTTTTGTCATTTTGACTTGCTGAGCTAGTTAGCTCATTTGTGCGATGTTGTTTATACTCTTTCCAGTTAAGAAGGAACCAGTTGGTAGCAAGGATCCCCAGTCCAGTGCGAGAGCTAGGGATTAAGGCTATTGAAGCTGAGCTAGTAGACTTCTTTTGGAATAATGTAAATTGTAAAAGTTTGTAATATGTTTAATACTCAGTTCGAGTTTGAATGGTTGGGATTTAATCGGTATGTAATATATTAGTGTGTTTGGCTTGTGTGCATACTTTAACCTGTTGCGATTCGTGGTAGTTGGTAAGTAGGGTCATTGCATATTATTATTATCTTTAGTATTGTTATAAGCAGGTTATAAATAAGGTGTGTGTGTGTGGACCCCAAACTTCTGACCCGGGTTTGGAGGGTGCCACATGTACTCCTTGTGAATCTGATGCGACTAAACTTCCCTGACAACTGAAACACTACCCTGACGGCCAGTCCCTCAAGTACTTCTACCTGAGCTTCCTTTGATTCATCTATCAGTAACTCTTACGTTTTATCCTGAGGTTCCAACTATAATGTCTGTAACTGAGATATTTGTTTGTCCCCGCTATTCTCTCTGACCTCCACTATTCCTATTCTCTCTGACCTCCACAATTCCTGACTGTATGATCTCATTGATTCCCGGATAAATATAGCATTGGTACAAACCTCTGTGTGACTATCTAATCTGGAATCATAGAGTTGTCTTAAAATCTCCGAGAAAAATTATACCCGTAGAAATTTATCCATTTCCTGCGTCTGAAAACCCAGTGGTATCCTATGGAGTAAGCCTTTGAGGAGGTTCCACAATTTTCGTCTCTAGGTCTTGAAATCAATTCCAATGGAGTAAGAAAACCATTATTTATAATTTCCGTCTGAATAGCACATGGTCTTCGTTTTCTTCGAAAGATTAAAATCCACTTTGAAAGCCCGAAGGAATCCTGAGTCTACCCATACCTTGAGTACCCTTAATTTAATATTTAAGAGAAATTTAAATTTCCAGTATTTTTAATTTTCTTAAAAAATAAATTTATCAAAAACAAATAATTACGAGAAAGTTAATTTTCAAGAATTTTGAATTTTCTTAAAAATTAAATCAAACGAAAATTATTATTTAAGAAAAAATTAAATTTAAGAATTTTTTTCTTAAAAAATAAATTAATCAAAAATAAATAATTACGAGAAAGTTAATTTTCAAGAATTTTGAATTTTCTTAAAAATTAAATCAAACGTAAATTATTATTTATGAAAAATTTAAATTTAAGAATTTATGGAAAAATAAATTAATCAAAAATAATTAATTTGGGGTAATATAATGTCCAAGTGAGGCTGTGGCGACAGGGGTATTCCTGTATAAGTGTGATCGCAATAGAGTTCGTGTGCGCCATTTTTTATTGTGTGGCGACTCTGTTCTAGGGAGATCAAATATACACTAAGGAGCCTTGATTTTCTTTGTGTGGCGACAAAACAACCTAGAGCTGCAGTTGGTGTGAAGTACAGGGTTTCTGTGGCAAAAAATAATGGTCGCAACAGACTACTTTCTACTCCAGGAGGCTATTGTTCATTGATGTCCCGCGCGTGCACCCGGCTGTGGCGACAACCGCGCGTGAGTCCTATTTGGTGCATAACAATCCGCGCATTCACAAACCACATGTGTACCCTGAAGCTGCCAAACAATTGTTGCCAAAGTGAACTCAATTAAACTGGCAGCCCTTTGTCTGAGAAATCAACATAAAAACAACGACAATCTGGCATGCAAGTGACTAACTTAAAAACACCGAAAATATAATTTAAACTAAAAATTGTATTTACTAAAATTTAGATGATAAATTAATTTAAGTCAAATTTATAAATAAAATAATTTAAATTAAGTTTATAAAATAAACTTATTCAAGTTTAAATAATAAACTCATTTAAATTAAATTTATAAAATAAATTTGCTAAATAAAATTTACAAAATAAATTTATGTAAATTCAAATTAATAAAATAAATTTATTTAAGGATTTTGATTTGTGTATCAATCAGTCTGCTCTGATACCAATTGTTAGGTCCCGAATTATCGTAGAAGTGGGGGTTGAATACGATAATCACTAAATTAAAAAAAATTCGAATCTTTAGCGGATAAAATATTTAGTGCTCGGTTAGTAGCTTCGTATTCTTGAGAGGGATAGTGTTTGGAACGATAAAAACAAGGAACACAAGATATTCGGGGAAATATATATTCGTATATAAATTCTCGAGGGTGTTGCTACACTCCGGTAAATAAATTAACCGGCTACAATCTAAGAACAATAAAGTTCCTAGCTACTACAAAGATTTACAAATCAAATCCTATACAATAATCTAGCTTTTGTTTGTACTAGGATTTAATTACCGGGTAATGATTATAATGCCCCTAAGAATATACAAGAATTAAATCGGGCATTATAACGTTACTCCGGTGATAAGTTAAACGGATATTCAAGTAGTTTGAACTCCTCTGTAAATCTCCGCTGCCATTTTCATTACTCTCTTGGAAGAGAAGATGAACAGAAAATAATACAGAATGAATGGCTCACTATCTTATGCTGCAAAGTGTAGACTTTATCCAATAATTTGTGGTTGAGGAGAGAGGAGCTCTGTGGTGACAGGTTAATTACTCTGTGGTGATCAGCATGTGTGGCGAGAAGGGTGTGTGGGGAGGGTGTGTGGCGATAAAAAGGGGGGGCTCTCTGTTTCCTGTGGCGACAGGTTTAAGTACATGTACATGTACTTAAACAAAACAAAAACTAACTAAAACAAACAACCTGTACTTGATTGTTTTCTTTTATTAGTTTTTCTTTTTCATTTTCTTTTCTTTTCTTTTTCTTTTTCTTTTTGTTTTCTTTTGTTTTGTTTTCTCTCTTTTTTTTTCTTTTCTTTTTCTCTTTTTTTTGTTTCTTTTCTTTTTCTTTTTTTTTGTTTCTTTTCTTTTTAAGTTTAAATTGTAATTAAATTAATTTATAAAATAAACTTAAATATAACTTATATAAATAAACTAATTTAGATTTATAAAATAAACTTATTTAAATTTTATAAGATAAATTATTTTAAGTTTATTAAATAAATTATATTAAAGTCCATTAAATAACTTATTTAATTTAACAATTAAACTTTGAGTTTCGCCAGTCCTCTGAGTTGTTTGGCTGTATACCCCGCGCACCTCTTCTCGTACTTTAACAGATAAACGTTCAATCCAAGTACGTTCCTCAACTTAACAATCCTTCTATAAATAATACTCAGATTCTTTTCACGAGCTGTTGACGCCTGGTGCAACTGGTCTGGTTCACAGACGACTAACCCCGATTCAGGTCTTCGTATTATAGCCTTGATCACATTTTTTAGCTTGCCTCAACTTTATTGCTTCGAACACTGAATGTCAATAAACAATTGTACTTTCACTGGAATCCTTTCTGATACTTTAGACAACGTCTTCATTAACCTTTGTCTATACCCTGTCTTCAATTCTTCAGATTCCTATGCTTCGAATACTGTCTATCTTCAATCAATGCTAATACACTGAAATCTTCCGGTAGCACTTGTATACTGAATCTTCAACCTTTCTGAAATCCTGAAAGTCTTTAACCTTTGTTCTTCACTAAGGCATGATCATATTAATGAACTTCTTTCAGTGACATGTAGTCAGGCTTTCTTCTAATCTTCTGATTCTTTGTATTTGCCTTGTCTTCATTCTTCCTGATTTCTTGTGTAGACGTAGTATTATTAACCTGTCTTGTTCTAGTGTTGTTATTGTGTTGAGTTATCACGTAACTGTTCATACAGCTATGCAGTCTCACCAACAATAAGATTATTTAAAAGACCAAGAGGGGTAGACTAGTAAGGTATTAAGGTATTTGCGTTGGGTTTACCATTAAGCAAAACACTTAAGGTATCATACCGTAGCCCAAGCCTAGATATTGGGTTTACCATTAAGGTATTTTCAGACTAATAAGTCAATAAAAGAATTATTTTGAAAGAAGGTGTGTATCACCGAGAAGAACTATTTTAAACAAACATATTTATCATATTTGGAATCAAACATGAATGTTACAACCGGTATATTCTTAGTTGAATTATGTTTATATATGTTTATATACATCAAAAGCAAGTCAATTATGTGCTTGTATGAGTCATAAGGGTCATATTTTATGAATTATAAATTAAATATTTATGTGAAAATTTTGAGAAAAGAAATTCCTTTATTTGAGTAATTTGTGATGTATTATTACAGATATTAGTTTATGAAAATTCTTTATATAAAAACTTGTTCCTTTAAATTTTTAAAAGTGATCTCAAAAAGTTTCCAAAATCCTAAACTATTTTATGGTACGACTTTTGTGATTTATAGATTTATATTTTTATTTATAAAATTCTTTCTCTAAAATGATATTTGATTAATTAGATTAATAATTTTCCATTTACCATGATAACCTTGCATGCAAAAATCCACTCAATTGAAGGGAGGGGTATTGTTGTCAAATCCAACCTCACTAACTTAACTTTGGCTAATCAATTCCTAAGTTGCCCTTACATGCAAACCTTGTTAGTTCTAGAAGAGGGATAAAAAGGTAAATTTTTATTCCACTATCATCAAAACCACCACCATATTATCACCTTCTGTCATTTCACCACTTACACACACCATCTCACCCTCCTCCCTCCTCTTTTCTCTCTCTCTCTCGGCCGAAGCCAAGCCCCCCTTGTTCATTTTCTTTCATTTTTCTTCAAAAATTCTTTCAAGAAATCATCCTCTAAGCTTTGATCACTTGTTTAGTAAGTTAAATATTAAGTGCACTACTTGATTTAAGCTTGCATGTTGAGTTTTGAGTGAGCCTAATGTTGAAAACCTTGATTCTTATGAGTTTAAGGTTAAAAAAAGGCAAAGTATCAAAAGTGGAAATGATTAATGGTTGAGGGACTTCCTTGCCATTTTGTATGATCATTTCACTCCTTCCCATTTCGCAATGACTCTATAAGAGCCGAATGGAGTAGAGTTTTGTGTTCTTTATTTATGATCAAATGCTATGTGAAGAAGTCTTGATTGCATGTTGCTATAAAGCTAAACTTTTGATGGATCATGATCTTTAAAACCCTTGCATGTAATGAAATACTTGGGATATTGTATGTTAAATGATTACATGTTGAATTTACACTCAAAATCTTATTGTACTAGGAGTGCATGTTGAAAACTAGACTATATACTTGATTGTGGCCTTAAATTCGATTATATGCCCTTGGTTATAACTTAATTTGCTAAAAAAATGAGTATACTTTTCTTGAAAAGTGCTTTATTATGACAAAGTATAGTTTGTACAGTGGGTTAATAATTATAATCAATTGGTATTGCGTTTGCATGTTGTTATAGATATTCGTTTTGTGCATGAGAACTCGAAAATGTGATTTAGGTGTTAGTCTTGTTTGTATAATTTGGTCATGGTGCATTAGGGTATGAATGATCTCCACCACGTGTTAGTGGGTTAGATGAGAGTATTATGATAGTAATTATGCTTGGTTAAAGATGGGTTCATGGTTTATAAGTTGGAGTTAAGGTGGAAGGGTTAGTATAAGGTTTGTCTTTTTCCAGAATTTTGCACTAGTTTGTAGGAGAGTATTGATTGGGCATTCATTGGGAATTTGGAGGCCCAAGCCACCAGAAGTTAGGACTTGACCTATAATTGATCCCAGAAGCTTTAAAGGTAAGAAACCAACTCATTTAGTTAGGTGCACAAGTTGAATCATGACTTCTGGTCAGAACAGAGACAGATTGAGTGAGGAGCACTTTTAAGATTAGAAAGTGGTGTCATTGGTAGGCCCTCATTAGGCCTTGCTTAGTATTGATACTAGGGAGTTTTTGGGAGGTTTTGCAAGCCATAGGTTGAAGGTTTAGAGTTGAAACCAAGAGTATAAAGTGAGTTCAAATCAGGGCAGCTTGAGTGTCACTAGGACAAGGGAGAGCCATCTTTGAGAATAGGCCCAAGGAGGCCTAGGTTGAGCCTTGGTGTCATTCCAGGTGCACAAGTTAGATTTAGGACCTGAGATTCCATGGTAGTAATTTGAGTGTCAAACCTTGAGTGGAAGGGGGATTATTGTCACTTAGTACCATTCGGTGTGTAAGGGGGATCTATAACTAGGATGGAGTTTTTGTGAGAGTGTGTCTTGATGAGGTCTAATACTTTGTGTAGGCTTAGGAGAAGATAGTGAACTTTCCGTCAAAGTCGAGTAGTGCTCCCGGTTGCTTCCACGATCAAGACGAGTGTTAGGCCAGCCTTCTTAAGGCAAGTGTTTCCCCCTTGTCAATACTATTTTTGTACAAGTGTTTTGCCGTCATCGTTCAAGTGATGTTTTTATTAAGACATATATATTGCAAGTGTACCGAACCTTTCTTTTGAATCATGATAGCATTCTCGTATAATGATCGTTAATATTGTTGTCACCATGATATATCGTTACAAATATTCTGATTTTAGATTGAGATATTGCAAATATTGTGTCATGCTTACGGTTATTGGACTTGTTTTGAGTCTATTTATGGGAATATAAAAATCACACCCTTATAAACTATAAAACCACATATTCTATGATAATGTAATCTCTCTTGATTAACCGTTATTCTTTTTACTCTTACACCTCCGAGTTACCAACTCTTTACATAAATCCTTAGAATCATACCCAATTTTTGTCACTAGATATATCCCATATATAACCCTCAAATTTGAGACCTCTATCTTGTGAAATAATGTTATAACTCTTTTTCAATACTTTCTTCCTTGGTTATCAAACCTTTCCTGACTATCCTTGAAAAGCCTACTAGTGAGAGGTCACATCATTCTGAAAAGAGTTTCTTAACTCGAAATCCTTGATTGATGATATAATCCCCTTTTTATTTAGATCTTTGTAAAGTTCTCCTTAGCATCAGTTTTATAAAAGATAATTGCTCTTTAAATAATAGAATGTTTTCTTAAGATTCGTGAATTGGACTAAAGACGTAAGTTCCTTTTACACTTATCATGTTAGGCTTAAAAGATGCCTAGAGATTCCATTAAATTGTTAAGAAAACAGCGAGGTTCGGGATTGCTTCGCGGCTGATCACTGGCTGTAATCCATAGCGTCATAAAATGATTTTGAGCAATATTTTGGGTTACAAATGTTTTGAATTGAATAATGATGCCATGCACCTCAATTAAGATGTTAAATTCTGTTTTATGATATACCTTGTTGAGCGCTTGGCTCACTTCTTACATTTCATTTATATCATTTCAGCTAGCAAGTATGGTTAGATTGAAGAAGACTGCTCGTAAGTCTACCGGTGGAGATGCTGAGGCTTATGTGAGAGCTCAGGTAGTATAGTTGGCGTTTGTGTGAGGACCGTTATCTTTATATATATATATATATATATATAAGTTGTAATAGTTGTAGTTGTTAGTGTATACTGAAAATATTTATTTGAAGTATGTACATTTATTTCTGGCCAGTTTATTTGAGAATCATTTGAATATTTATATGTTGTCTAATATTATATATTGTGAACAATCTAGTATCAAATGGGATACAGAATATTAGATTGTTAAATACGGTTATATAATATAATAAGGTTCACAACACAGGTGGTGTTGGATAATCCACTGGTATGGCTGTAGTATTATTTAGATTAGTTTATATTGACTAATAAATAATACTAGTATACTTTGTGTATATTGAACATGATCAAATTTAGAATTGTTCCCTTAATACTGATTAAGAAGGAGAACTAAGATTCCATGTTATTATTAATGCTTAGGTTCTTAATCCGGAAATAGTAATTGACACGTGTATATTATTTACATGCTTTGATTTATATATGAAATAATTCTTTTGAATTATATCATTATATTTTGGGTGATGGAATTATATACATGGTGGATATTATTTATTGAAGGAATCCATGTCCTGATAATATTCGGGTTAATGATGTCCCCTTGAAAGCTCAAAAAGATTTAATTATGTGAAACCCTGCAGGTGGAATTTATTCTGGCATAATTAAATAAAGATTGAGTGGATGATCAAGGATAAAAGATATTAATTAAATAAATTATCAGTAATTTATTTAATTAATGGACATATGATATTTTAAACATGGGGAATTTAATAAGCAAATAATATTGGAACCGAATTAATTAAATTACGGTATTAGGAAAGGTAGTGCAAATATTAATTCTTTAGTGGATTGAATTAATATTTAATTACATTGGGCTAGGCTCAAGATGTAATTAGAAGGCCCAACCTAATTATCCATGGTCCCTATTGTAGTCTATATATATTCTTATTCTCTTCTTGCTTGGGATTGGGTGAAAACATATTGTAGCCACCAAGGAGCAAGAAGAGAGGATAACTTGAGAAGACGGAGGCCACACTTCGCTCAAGAGAATTTGGGAATACAATAGAAGAGCGTGGAATCAACCATTAACAAGGTAATCCTCTTTTCGTAATCTTTATCGTAAAACGTAGTAACACCCTAAGTCCGTGGTTCCCAACAATTGGTATCAAGAGCCTGGTAATGGGTTCTACGTTTTATGATATAATATCCATGTCGTAATTATATATGCGTGTATATAGTGTTTTGCTTGTATTGTTTTTGATGCAGGTTCTTAATCCACTATTATGGCCATGTATATTTTAATTATGTGTTTGGATCCCACGTGGTTTAATCGTGGTTAATTTTTGTTTTGGTTTCCACGTGGTTTAATCTTGGTTGTAATTTACACGATGGTTGATCGTGTTAGAATAGATTTTACAAAATTAGTTTTGTATTAGATCTATTTTTTTATAATTGTTCCGGGTATTTTATAATAGTTATGTGCGATCGGAAATCAATTCCGGTAGTTTTTTGTTCCGCTGTGCGATTACAAGGGGCTGCTGTTGATGTTTGGATCGAACAAAATCAAAACAAAACTCACAGAAAAGCAACAGGCACGCGCGCTGCGGCCGCTGCGGCAGCTGGGGCTGCTGGGGCCGCTGCGGCAGCTGGGGCTGCTGGGGGCGTCGGGGCGCGCTTGGGGCAGATTTTTTTTGAGAGCTGGATTTTTTTTTCAAGGGCCATAATAGTGGAAAAAATTATTTTAATTTTTTCCATTAAATTTTAATTATTGCTTTAATTTATTGATTATGTGTGTCGTTAATTATGTGTATAATTCTTTTAAAATTGCATGTTTAACTTAATTAGGAGTACATGGACATAAATTTTATTTATTGCTTTAATTAAATGTTATATGTTGCTAAAATTATGTGTGTATTTCGAATGCATGATTAGACATAATTATAACAACATAGGGCCCCATTTAATTTTAAAATTCCTCAATTTTAATAAAAAATTCTAAGTGGGAGAGGGAATTAATATGAAATTAAATCCCATGGTCTCCATTATTGGTTGTAGGTAATTTAACATAAAGAAGAATATAAATTATATATACGTCACCCATCGTGGCATGTAATTTATGGTGTCTAGAATGTTATAGAAATTACTAGAACAAACTTCTTAAATTAATTTTTAAAAGGAATAAAATACGGATTTTCTTTATTTCTGATTTGGGGCGATTTTGTCAAAAATGAGTTCATCGAACTTGTAAGGCTGTGGGTTTTAAGCGAGACCGATGTGACTCCTCCACTACCTGGAAATCAAACCATTGATGAATATTGAATTGAAGTATTCTATTCAAGGCAAAATTATGAATATTGGAAGGTATACACGCCACCCATCGTGGCGTACCAAGTTCCATAGATTTCAAATAATTTAAGATTTGATGATGGTATACACTTAGCTATGAAAAATAATATAGTCCACCCCAACGTGGCATATTGTTTAGTAATAGGACCGAAGTAACATTTAAACAAAATTAGGTGGTATACGTGTCACACATCGTGGCGTACCAGAAGCTTATGGTGTTTAGATGTTAGTGCATTAAATTTTAATAATTGATAGAGGAATCAATAGATCTTAATAATTAATGCACCCTTATTTATGTGATGTTTTTATGCATGATTCTCAGGATAAAATGGGCTTTAATCCACTATTCACCATACTTAAGGATAACAAACTTACCGGACCTAACTATATTGAATGGAAACGAAATTTGGACATTGTGTTGACTGCTGAGGAGTACAAGTTTTGCACTTATGAACCCAAGCCTGAACAGCCTGCTGTTGATGCTCCTGAAGATGAGAAAGAGTATTATAAACGGTGGATTAAGGCTGATGAGATGTCGTGATGTTACATTTTGGCAGCAATGTCGAGTGTTTTGCAGCATCAGCATCAGTCTATGGCCACTGCTTCGGATATGCTCTTTAATCTCAAGGAACTTTTTGGAGATCAGAATAGGGCTGCTAGGCAAGTAGCCATGAAGGCTTTAATGAACACTCAGATGGCTGAAGGCACACCTGTAAGGGATCATGTTCTCAAGATGATATCGCATCTGAATGAGATAGAGATCCTTGGTGCTGAACTTGACGGGGAAACCCAGATTGACATTATCCTTATGAGCTTGTCCAAGAGTTTTGAGCAGTTCCGCTTGAATTACAACATGAACAAGAGGCAGTATAGTCTCGCGGAACTGCTTACAGAACTTCAGGCAGCTGAAGGATTATTTCAGCAAAGTGTTCAAGTGAATGTGGCTGAGAAAGGTTCTTCCTCTAAGCCGAAAGGTATTAAGAAGAAGAAAAAGGCTCAGACACAGAAAGCTGTGAAGGCAGTGGGAGTTCAGGGTGGTGTGAAAAAGCCTAAGGGAAAGTGCTTCAGATGCAAACAGTCAGGTCACTGGAAACAGGATTGTCCTCTTCCTAAGAAGACAAACGATACTGGTATGTCTCTTTCTCTAGTTACAGAAACATTTATAGCGGCTATATCTACGAGCACTTGGTGTATAGATACAGGAGCCACTGATCATGTTTGTAATTCTATGCAGGGGTTCCAACTATCCAGAATGCATAGAGATGGTGAGATATACGTGTTCATGGGAGATGCTACGAAAGTAGCAGTAGTTGCAGTAGGAGTTATTCATTTATCTTTTGGTTCTGATAGGATTTTGGTTTTGAACAATTGTCTTTATGTACCTTCTTTTAGAAGGAATTTAATTTCGGTTTCTAAACTTGCTTTGGATGGTTATAATGTTTGTTTGGATCGTAATGTTTCTATTATGATGAATAAACGAATTATATGTTTTGGTACATTGCAAGACAATTTGTATATAATTAATCCTAGTCAACCTGCACTGCAACTGCAATTTAGGGAATTGAACAACACATCTTCTAACTCTACTAAAAGAAAGGAACCTTCTAGTTTGAACCAAACATATCTTTGGCACTTGAGATTAGGTCATATTAACTTGAGGATGATTCAAAGACTGGTAGTAGACGGGCCTTTAAGCTCATTGGCAGTGGAGCCATTTCCAGTTTGTCAATCCAGCTTGGAAGGTAAAATGACTAATAGGCCTTTCAAGGCAAAGGGGAATAGAGCCAAACAAGTATTAGAATTGGTTCACTCTGATTTATGTGGACCCATGAATATCCAAGCAAGAGGTGGTTATGAATATTTCTTCACTTTCATTGATGATTATTCTAGATATGGGTACGTTTATTTATTGCGCCGTAAGTCTGAGTGCTTTGATAAGTTCAAAGAGTACAAAGCTAAAACGGAGAAGCGACTTAATAAAAGTATCAAGTCACTACGATCAGATCGTGGTGGCGAATACTTGCTTGGAGAATTTAGGGAATATTTATCATAAAATGGGATAGAATCCCAGTTAACTGCATCAGGCACACCCCAACAGAATGGTGTAGCAGAGAGAAGGAACCAGACTCTTTTAGAGAGTGTTAGATCGATGATGAGTTATTCGGATTTACCCAAGTCGTTTTGGGGACATGCCTTAGAGACAGCAGCTTATCTTCTGAACTTAGTACCTTCTAAGTCGGTTCCTAAAACCCCCTTAGAATTATGGACCGGGGATAAACCGAGTCTAAGACATATTCGAATATGGGGTTGTCCAGCACATGTGCTGAACAAGAACGCGACTAAGTTAGAATCTCGTACAGAAGTAAGGTTGTTTGTAGGCTACCCCATTGGAACGAAAGGATATTTATTTTATAGTCCGAAGAATCGGGATGTCATTTTTAGCACCAATGCAAGATTCTTAGAGGAGGAATATATAATGAATCACAAACCCATGAGTAGTGTCATTTTAGAGGAACTAGTGGGAGGGACAAATAACCCATGAAGCTGTAGTACAAGTAGAACAACCACAACATAATGTACAACCTGTCACTAATACCGCACCAGTGCCTCGTCGTAGTGGGAGGGTTGTTCAACAGCCTGATAGATTCATGTTTTTGGGAGAGTCTTCAGACTTGGTCTCTGGTGAACATGATGATGATCCCCGTACATACGAAGAGGAAGCACAAGACAAAGATGCAGATCTTTGGCAAAAGGCGATGGAATCTGAGATAGAATCAATGTATTCTAATCAGGTCTGGGAGCTCGTGGAACCACCCAAAGGTATAAAACCTATTGGATGTAAGTGGATCTACAAGAAAAAGAGGGTATTAGATAAAAAGATGAAAGCCTGGAAAGCAAGACTTGTTGCGAAAGGGTATACTCAGAAAGAAGGTATCGATTATGAGGAAAGCTTTTCACCGGTAGTCATGCTTAAGTCAATCCGTATTCTTTTATCTATAGCAGCTCATCTCGATTATGAGATTTGGCAAATGGATGTCAAGACAACTTTTCTTAATGGAAGTCTTGAAAAAACCATCTATATGCAGCAACCAAAAGGATTCATTAAGGAAGGCCAAGAGCATCTGGTATGTAAGCTTAAGAGGTCTATTTATGGACTTAAACAAGCTTCTAGAGACTGGAATATTCATTTTGATCAGGCAGTCCAGTCATATGGATTTGATCAAAGTCCAAGCGAATCGTGCGTGTATAAGAGAAGTGAAGGTAATGTAGTGGTTTTTCTAGTACTATATGTAGATGATATTTTACTCATTGGAAACAATGTTGAGATGTTGTCATCAGTAAAGGCATGGTTGTTCAAACAATTTGATATGAAGGACTTAGGTGAAGCGGCATACATCCTTGGGATCAAAGTTATAAGGGATCGCAAGAAAAGGATGTTGGCTTTATCTCAAGAGCCCTACATTGATGAAGTATTAGCTCGTTTTAACATGCAGTACTCCAAGAAAGGTTTTTTACCTTTTAAGCATGGAGTTGCTCTATC
Source organism: Apium graveolens (assembly GCF_009905375.1). Lineage (NCBI taxonomy): Eukaryota > Viridiplantae > Streptophyta > Magnoliopsida > Apiales > Apiaceae > Apium > Apium graveolens. The sequence continues at coordinate 89,962,634 of NC_133655.1, forward strand.
TAAGAAGCAGTGTCCTTCGACACCTAAGGATATAGAGAGCGTGAAAGCAGTTCCTTATTCTTCAGCATGTGGAAGCTTAATGTATGCTATGTTATGTACGAGGCCTGACATCTGCTTTGCTGTAGGCATGGTTAGTAGATATCAGTCGAACCCAGGTCAGGAACATTGGAGTGCAATAAAAACTATACTCAAGTACCTGAGAAGGACTAAGGAGTATATGTTAATTTACAAGGCCTCAGATCTATTTCCTTTGGGATATACTGATTCAGATTTCCAATCAGATAGGGATAAGAGGAAATCAACCTCGGGATATGTTTTTACTTTGGGAGGTGGAGCCGTTATATGGAGGAGTGTAAAGCAGAAATGCATTGCAGACTCCACCATGGAGGCCGAGTACGTGGCGACCTCTGAGGCTGCCAAGGAGGCTGTATGGTTCAGGAACTTCCTTTTGGACTTAGATGTGGTACCTAATTTTCCTAGGAGCTTGACGGTGTATTGTGATAACACTGGTGCTGTGGCAAATTCAAAGGAACCGCGAGACCACAAAGCAGCTAAACATATTGAACGTAAGTATCATCTCATACGAGGAATCGTAAAGCGAGGGGATATAGTTGTGGCTCACATATCATCAGAAGACAACCGAGCAGATCCTTTCACAAAGAGCTTGCCAACCAAGGTTTTTGACAAGCATGTGGAAGCGATAGGAGTCAAATGGATGGACACATAGATTTTTATGTAATAGTGGATTAAATAAACACTGATGTACACATAGAATATTTTGAGTATAAGTGGGAGATTGTTAGTGTATACTGAAAATATTTATTTGAAGTATGTACATTTATTTCTGGCCAGTTTATTTGAGAATCATTTGAATGCTTACATGTTGTCTAATATTATATATTATGAACAATCTAGTATCAAATGGGATACAGAATATTAGATTGTTAAATACGGTTATATAATATAATAAGATTCACAGCACAGGTGGTGTTGGACAATCCACTGGTATGGTTGTAGTATTATTTAGATTAGTTTATATTGACTAATAAATAATACTAGTATACTTTGTGTATATTGAACATGATCAAATTTAGAATTGTTCCCTTAATACTGATTAAGAAGGAGAACTAAGATTCTATGTTATTATTAATGCTTAGGTTCTTAATCCGGAAATAGTAATTGACACGTGTATATTATTTACATGCTTTGATTTATATATAAAATAATTCTTTTGAATTATATCATTATATTTTGGGTGATGGAATTATATACATGGTGGATATTATTTATCGAAGGAATCCATGTCCTGATAATATTCGGGTTAATGATGTCCCCTTGAAAGCTCAAAAAGATTTAATTATATGAAACCCTGCAGGTGGAATTTATTCTGGCATAATTAAATAAAGGTTGAGTGGATGATCAAGGATAAAAGATATTAATTAAATAAATTATCAGTAATTTATTTAATTAATGGACATATGATATTTTAAACATGGGGAATTTAATAAGCAAATAATCTTGGAACCGAATTAATTAAATTACGGTATTAGAAAAGGTAGTGCAAATATTAATTCTTTAGTGGATTGAATTAATATTTAATTACATTGGGCTAGGCTCAAGATGTAATTAGAAGGCCCAACCTAATTATCCATGGTCCCTATTGTAGTCTATATATATTCTTATTCTCTTCTTGCTTGGGATTGGGTGAAAACATATTGTAGCCACCAAGGAGCAAGAAGAGAGGATAACTTGAGAAGACGGAGGCCACACTTCACTCAAGGGAATTTGGGAATACAATAGAAGAGCGTGGAATCAACCATTAACAAGGTAATCCTCTTTTCGTAATCTTTATCATAAAACGTAGTAACACCCTAAGTCCGTGGTTCCCAACAGTGGTGTTGGACTGTTCAAACACTGAACCTTTGCGATCTTGGATTCTGTTATTAACAGCTGTTTGTAATAACTTTGTATTTATTCAGTTATATTTTGTTAGTTTTATTTTGGGTCTGTGACAGGGTTTGGTATCAGAGCTAAGATTTAGAGTCCCTGAACAGTCCATATAGGTTATAGGGTGTATATATATATATATAGGAAATACGAGAGTGTAAGTAGATATTATTCGAGTAAGTCGCTAATATTTTCCTTCATATATATTGTTTCTCAGCAAAGGATGCATTCTTCTTCGTCCTCGGAACCATCTGATACTATAGCATTCTCCGTGCACGCTGACTTAAGGCTCTAGTTTGATAGGCTCCAAGGGAAGTTCGACCGACTTATGGAGGAACCTATTGGATGTAGCTTTTCAGGATGATACTCGGCTTAAGGAGGAACCTAAGTCACAGTTGATTGCGAGACTCGAGTCCTTGACGTAGTTTGTTAACACTAAGCTCGAGGAGATGCCAGCGCACCGTGACCGAATCAGCCAGTACACCATCCAAATGGTCGCGGATGAATTTTAGGGCATTGTGAAGGTGCTTCAGGGAGAGCAGTGGAAAAAGATCCTGATAGCTCGAGATGTTAACGAGGAGACCTAGGTAGATGACTGTTAGGCCGAATTAGGAGCCAGACTTCCTATTCCCTTTCTAGTTGGCTACCCTTATTTCCTTTTAAAACTATGATGTCGTTGACCTTTAAAAATTCGAACCTTATTTGGTTGTGTTGTAAGATAACTTTGTTTTAATGATTAATGCAATATCGTTTCATTTCATTAGAGTTCAATTTAGCTTCGCTTTCATTTCTAGAATTTTATATCAACTCATTAGCTAATAATAGAAATCTGAATGCATGTGATTCCCTTAATTTCATGGCACCTTGACTTTGAAATGATTGATTTACCCTTAATTACCTTGTTAAACCCGTTATATCAGAATCATACCTGCGATTATCGTAAATGTTTCAAGCTTACTTATGCATTTCTGTTGTCCTAATTTTGCCTATATATTTTTGCTTTCTTGCTTATAATCGTGTATAACTTTGCTAAAATCTAGACATCATGTGATCAAATTTGCCCTGTGATGACCTAGCTTTCATTTATCGGTCATAATCCAATTTCCTTTTCAGAAATATGCCTACTAAAGAGACAAAGCAAACCAGTACTGCTTCTGCAACCGACCCCAATAGGCAATATCCTTCGAATTTTGGAAACTCTACAACAACAGACTAATGCAATTGCTCAACAACAACAAACTCTTCAACAACAATTCCAATAACAACAATTTCGAAACCAAGAGAATCATGATCAACACCAACATCAACCAGATCCACCAGAGCCCCCTCAACAAATTGTGACTTTCAAAACTTTCCAGAATGTGAACCCTCCAGCTTTTCATGATACCACTGATCTAGTAGTAGCCAACACTTGGATAAGAGAAATGAAGAGATCTTTTGAATTGGTTCGATTAGGGGAAGAACAGAAGACCATTTATATCGTATATTTCTTAAAAGGGGAAGCGATTAATTGGTGGGGTTCAGTCAAAGCTTTGGAAGAAATTCAACCAGTTACTTGGACTGGGTTTAAGGATTTATTTTTGGAAAAATATTACCCCCGGTATATGCAGAAACAGATGGAGATGAAATACCGGAATTGAAACAAGGACGTATGACCGTCTTGGAATATGAGAAGAAGTTTATAGAATTGTCAAGATTTGTGACTAAGTATCCGAATACTGGTGAAGAGAAGGCTCAGAGGTTTCAATAAGGGCTCGAATATTGGATTCGAGATAGAGTGTCGATGTTTGAGATTGGTACCTACACTGGGGTAGTTCAGAAGGCAACATTGATTGAAAGTAAAGGAAAGAGATATTAAGAAGAGGAAAGTGTTTCATCAGAAGGAGAGGTCGGAATCAGGGTACCAGCAAGATAGAAACGTGAAGAGAATTAGATTCCAGAAAGGATGGATTGCACAAAATAAAGGGGATGTTAACAAGAGAAAAGATAATAAAGAAAACCATTAGCAGAATCCGGGTCAAGCGAATGATGAAAAACAGCCCAGGGTCGAATGTAGGCATTGTAATATCCGGGATATATCGTGTAATTATTTTTGATATTATTATGTGTTCCCAGTATCTATTCCGTGAGTTAATTGTTAAGTGTTAGCTGTACTTGAATATTCAAAAATAATATTAATTGAGTATTTTAATTTTTATATGTCCAAAATAAAATATAGATAATTGTCATATCTTCCTAATTATTTTTATGTTGATTTATGGATTTATAAGAATCATATGAAATTTCTAAAATCTTTTTCCGGGTAATTAAAATCTATTTTATAAAAACGGGAACCAACCGACGTCAACCGTTGTTACGTTTTTGGAACCCGAAATTCTTCCGAGAACTCCTTCCTAACCTAATTGTAATATTCCGAGCATTTTTCATGTTTCGACTTTTTCGATCCGGCTTACGGTTTGTCCTGCGTGGGTCCCGGTGCAACATTTTCGATACAATATTCGTTTCGGTAAATCAATAAAACCCGTATTTTCGATAAACGGGAGCTTTTTATTAAACTATCCCAATTATCACTTCGTAATACGTGTAACCAGGCGCTGAGACCAAGACCGCAGTACAAATTGTACTGATTTGGATAATTATCCCGAAAACCGATACCGTTTGGATCAGTTTTTATACTTAAACGTACTGTTTTATATCCGGAATGATCCAACGGGATACAAATTTTTCATAATTATAAATAGCCTTTTACCGTATTTTATTTCGTATCAAAATCATTTGCAGATAGTTAATTATATAATTTTCAGAGAAAAACCCTAATTACATAAACTGTTCTAAGAATCAAACAGCAAAATGAAGGCGTTACCGATCTCTGTTTTTAAAGCTTGAGTAACCAAAACGAAGGATTTCAGGTGTTCTATCAGATTCTGAGCTTTATTTCACTGCAGAAATCAAGGGTATTTTTCTAAAAATTTATTTATTTTCGAATTTATTTTATTAAAAATATGAAATTTTGTTCGGATGATTGTTTGTATGATTTGATGATTGCATGTTGTAGAGATTGTTTTCCTGATGATTTTCATATGTCATACGTCTGATTTGGAGTTCAATAACATGCTCAAAAGTGGGTTTAATTTTCGAATTTCAAAATTAGGGTTTATAACCCGTATGAATGTTTTCAATTGAAATTTGGGGGTTTTTGATTCAGGGGTTATTAGCTGTTGATTTATAGTGGGTTGTGTTCCTTATAAAATTTGCAATCGATTGATATATAGCTCGTTAACAGAGGATGCTTGAATCGAAGGGAGTTGTGTTTTAAAGATTTGCGATGTTCGCCGGAAACCGGCGATGTTCTTGGCCAATTTCCGGCCAGAACAGGGATGATTAGAATGTTTTGAATGCATGAACAAGTTCCTGGTGTTGTGTAGTGTTGATCTGGAGGTGTTGGTGGAGTGAGGACGCCGGGATCGTCTTCTCCGGCCACCCCCGATTTTCCGGCGACTGAAACTGCAAAATTGCAGTTTAGTCCCTGTATTTTTGAAGATGGTGAAGTTTAGTCCCTGTAGTTTGCAAAGTTTTCAAAAATAGGATTCCTGTTTATAAAATGTTTAAAATCATATTTCCTATTTATTTTTATTATAAAAATTCATTTTTAATTTCTGAAAATTCTGAAAATTATTATTTTAATTCCGAAAATTATTTTTAATTCACAAATAAATCTGAATTAATTAGTTAATTAATTTCAGTTAATTTATAATTGATTAATTGGTCAATTAATTCGAAAATTAATTGATTAATTGATTTAATTAATTATTAATTGATTTTAATTAGTTATTTAATTAGATTTAATTATTTAAAAATGATTTAAAAATTCTGAAAAATAGTTTCGAGCTTTAAAATATTATTCTAAATTATTTCCAAGGCTCGATAATTATTCTAAAATTATTTCGGAGCCAGAATGGGCCAACCGAACCCTGTTTATTAACCCGAAATTGAACCAACGACCCGTTTTAATTCCGAAAAATGTTTTAAAAATCATTTTAAATACTCGAAAGCATATTTATGACCCGAGACTTCTTTATAGATGATATGTCATTGATTACGTGATGTATTATGTGTTATACGTGACCTGTTGTTTGACTATCGGTCTATATATTCGGTGTTTACTTGGTTATTGCATAGATTTCAATCCGTTAATCGGATTTGGGTAAAACGAAGGGTAGATAGAAGTATGTGTTGAATAGAATCCTGTGAGTTGATGATTGATAGATGCTTTTGATATGTGAGCAGAAGAGGCAAGGCGTAGGAAAGGGAAACAGGTAGTTGAGGAGTAAGACGATTGAGATTGAAAGCAAGTGCAGGATAGTAAGCTAATATCAGGCAAGTGTTCTGAACTTTCTCGAGATATTGTAATTCTTGATAGTCTTGTTGACATTGCAAGTGCTTTGAAACAAGGAAACCTAAATCCTGATTTCAGTTATTGTTCTTGAGCTATGAACCATATTCTTTCTAAGCCATTGATTATTGTATACCCAAACAAGAACCACAAATCTACGATACTACTCCACAAATACATACAAACTAAATACCAGACACTGAACCGAATTATTATATACTCAATCCATGATATCTTATGCTTTGAAAGACCAAATCCTTGAAACCCTGAAACGTTGTTTCTTTTGTTATCCAATTCTTTCATTACCCAGCATTCAAGCTTTGAAAGTACCTTGTTGATCCTTACAAGGATTGAAACCCTTTCATTGTTAAACATTTATTGTTGTTAATGATTTCGATTATTGTTTATTATTGCATATTCTGTTATTATGTTAGAATTGGATTGTTTTTATAAAATTGTGGACCAGATTCGTGGTCAGACCATATAATGGTCAAGTTAGGCCAATGTGTGCCTTGGATCCAGTAGTTAGAGCAATGCTGTGTGCCTTGCTCGGGGTTAGTGCGTGACTGATCAGCAGCTTAACCTTGGTTTTAAATTAAAAGTATAATATCCAATTCTAGATCATAATCCATTGTTCACTTGATATCATAACCATATTCACCTGATGATCATTATTCTCAGTTTTGTCATTGTGACTTGCTGAGCTAGTTAGCTCATTCGTGCGATGTTGTTTATATTCTTTCTAGTTAAAAAGGAACCAGTTGGTAAAGAGGATCCCCAGTCCAGTGCGAGAGCTAGGGGTTCAGGTTGAGAAAGCTGAGCTAGTAGGCTTCTTTTGGAATAATTTAAGTTTGTAATAATGTTTAATACTCAGTTTGAATTTGAAATAGTTGGGATTTGAACGGTTTGTAATATATTAGTGTGTTTGGCTTGTGTGCATACTTTAACCTGTTGCGGTCCGTGGTGGTTGGTAAGTAGGGTCATTGCATATATTATTATTATCTTTATTATTGTTATAAGCAGGTTATAATTAAGGTGTGTGTGGACCCCAAACTTCTGACCCGTGTTTGGAGGGCGCCACAGTTTTAGTATCAGAGCTACAGGTTATAAGTCATTGACACAAGCCTAGGTTAACGGGAATGGGTAGAAAGTTAGGATTAGAAGTAAGGCATAGGATGATAGAACGTTGAGAGGTTGAGTGTTTCGGTATATCAGGTATTAGCGTAAATTGCGTTATGGTACGAGATTCTTATAGTACGATATAATTTCAGATAGCAGAGATGGCCGACTCTTTTATTCCCGTATCAGCTGATCACTCAGAGCCTTCAGTTGGAGCACCAGCATCGGATCCACGTCCTGTGATTCCACCAGCATTGGCTATTCTACCTCCACCAGTCTTGCAGCCCATACCATTGCAAGCTATTCCACCTTCAGGCATGAGGCCACCTGTCAGAGGACCCCCACCTGCTGATTCAGGCTTTACTAGTCATTCAGTCACAGGAGTACCTTTCCAGTTCTCTTCCTATCATGTCCCATATCATCAGTTTGAGGCTTGCCTTATGGAGCAGCGATTCCTACAGGGTCAGATCCAGGAGTTATTGCATATCATGCGTACCAGAGAGATGGGGAGTGGTGAGAGGCGACTTAGGGAGAGGCTCCAGGCGTTTCGTAGAACAGCTGCTGTGAGGATTGCTGAGGCTACATATGAGGACATCACCCCTGATTTCCTAGTAGAGTGGGCTAAGTGGGTTCTAGAGGAGCTTGAGGAGATAGGAGGTCCAGATTTGCCATGAGCCAGAGATTCAGAGATGGAGATGCTGAGTAGTGTTGTTATGATTATGTAGTATGTACAGTAGTGTGTAGTGTGTATCAGTAGACTTTTGAGTTGTATTTATAGACTAGCTATGCTGACTAGTGAGTAGGTTGTTGTACCCTTTTTGCTTTTACTTCCGAAGCGTCTTTATGCTTGTACTACCCTAAAACTTTTGATCTATATATATCAGTACCTTTTCCCTTTCCAACACTGTCATTTACTTTATCGCACCTGTTTTACTTTACCTTATTTATTATACCAGTATACCCTGTGATACCATGTGCCCTGTTTTCCATAACTGTTTATATTCTGTAAAGAAGCATGCAATTTATTTAGTTACAACTATTTTCAAAAAGAGATATTCCTATTTTACAAAACTTTTCTTTTATGCAAATATTTGATTCAAAAGCTAAATAAATTGATTGATTCTTTACAGAAAATGCCTCCCAAAAGAAATACCCGCACCAACACCCAGAATGAAGAAACCAATAACAACAATAATAACAATCAAAATGATATAAACCAGAATGTGAACCCAGGACCCATAGACCCAGCAATAGCCCAGATTCTTCAAATCTTGGCCCAACAAACAGTTCACCTGGCACAACAACAACAAAGACAGACCAATTCCCAGGTAACTTTCAAAACTTTTCAGGCAATAAACCCACCAGAATTCAAGGGTTCCTTAGAGCCAATTGAAGCAAATGTTTGGTTAAAGGAAATAGAAAAGGCATTTGCCTTAGTGAAAGTGAAAGAGGAACAGAAGGTTGAGTTTGCAAGTTACTATCTGAAGAATGAGGCCACCTATTGGTGGGAAATGGTGAAGACATTGGAAGGCACAGATGTTATTAGTTGGGAAAGGTTCAAGGAATTGTTTTTAGAAAAGTATTTTCCTCAGTTTGTTCAGGATCAAACGGAGCTGAAGTTTTTAGAGTTAAAGCAAGGGAATATGTCGGTAACAGATTATGAGGGGAAGTTTGAGGAATTGTTAAGGTATGTGCCATCATATGTTGATACTGATAGAAAGAAAGCTAAGAGATTCCAGCAAGGCTTGAAGCCATGGATCAGGGGGAATGTAGCTATTTTTGAATTGGATACCTACGCCGGGGTTGTACAGAAAGCTATGATCGCAGAGACAGATAGTGAGATGTTCCAGAAAGATAAGGAAAGCAAGAAAAGGAAAGTTGAGGGAAGTGAGGGTCAGTCACAAACAGGGAAGTTTCCAAATTTTAAGAAGGGCAAGTTTCAGCCAGGGAGAAATTTTAATTTCAGGAGACAAAATGCAGGAGACGGAGGCCAGGGCAATCGTCCACCTAATGTGAATCCGCCGAATCAGTTGAGATTAACTTTTCCAGATTGTCAAATATGTGGAAAGAAGCATGGAGGAGTTTGTAACAAGTTGAATGTGGTATATTTTAAATGCAACCAGAAAGGGCACTACTCGAGGGAGTGCCGAAATCAGCCAGCAAGAGAGCCAGTAAATAAAGATCAACCTATCCGGAATCCAGCAGTGAAAGTTCCAGTCATTGGATTTACATGCTTTAAATGTGGGAAGCCAGGACATATGGCCAGGGATTGCAAGACACCAGCCCCAGTTAGTAATGCATTGAGAATTATGGGATCTACCCCAGCAGTAAATGAGACTCCAAGGGCTAGAGTTTTGGACATGTCAGTGAAGGATGCTATCCAGGATACGGATGTCGTGGCAGGTACGCTTAATGTGAATTCTTTATGTGCCAAAGTGTTAATAGACTCGAGAGCAACTCGATCGTTTGCTTCACGAGATTTTGTTAGTAAATTAAACTGTCCAGTTGAGTGCTTAAATGAAATAATGACTGTGGAGTTAGCAAATCAAGAACGTGTAACTGTGAACCAAGTTTGTGGAAATTGTGAGATTGAGATTTTTGGTAGTAAGTTTTGTGTAGATTTGATACCATTTAAGTTAGGAGAATTTGATGTGATATTAGGGATGTATTGGTTATCTAAGCATGATGCTCAGATAGATTGTCGAAATAAGAAAGTAATGGTGAAAATGCCAGACGAAAGAATAGTAACGTTCAAAGGTCAGAAACAAGTAAAGAAGTTCTTAACGATGATTCAAGCCAAGAAGTTACTACGGCAAGGATGCGAGCATTTCGTAGCATACGTGATTGACGAAAGTCAGGAGCCAGCAAAACTTGAAGATATCCCAGTAGTGAATGAATTTCCAGACGTATTTCCTAATGAGTTACCAGGACTTCCTCCAGATAGAGAAATTGAATTTGCAATCGACTTAGCACCTGGAACAGAACCAGTATCCAAGGCCCCGTACAGAATGGCGCCTGTTGAGATGAAAGAGCTAGCAAAGCAATTACAGGAATTGTTAGAGAAAGGAGTAATCAGACCCAGCGTATCCCCGTGGGGTGCACCGGTATTATTTGTCAAGAAGAAAGATGGAAGCATGAGACTGTGCATCGACTATAGGGAGCTCAACAAATTGACGATTAAGAATAAGTATCCGTTACCCAGAATTGATGATTTGTTTGACCAATTGAAAGGAGCCAAGTATTTCTCCAAAATCGATTTAAGATCGGGATATCATCAACTGAAGATCAAACCAGAAGATATACCAAAGACAGCTTTCAGAACAAGGTATGGACATTACGAGTTTTTAGTGATGTCTTTTGGATTGACCAACGCCCCAGCAGCGTTTATGGACCTGATGAACAGAATTTTCAAGGAATATTTGGACAAGTTCGTTATAGTATTTATAGACGATATTTTAATCTATTCAAAGACGGAGGAGGATCATGCGGAACATTTAAGGACAACTTTGGAGATTTTAAGGAAAAAGAAGTTATATGCTAAATTGTCGAAGTGTGAGTTTTGGCTACAAGAAGTTCAGTTCTTAGGACACATAGTCAGTTACGAAGGGATCAAAGTGGACCCGGCAAAGATCGAGGCAATTACGAATTGGGAAAGACCGAGAACACCCACTGAGGTAAGAAGTTTCTTGGGATTGGCAGGATATTATCGATGATTCGTTCAGAATTTCTCAAGGATTGCCACACCATTAACAAAGCTTACACGAAAGAATGAAAAGTTTATATGGAATGACAAGTGCGAAGAAAGTTTTCAGGAATTGAAGCGGAGATTAATCACAACACCTGTTTTGTCACTTGCAGACGATCAAGGGAATTTCGTAATTTATAGCGATGCTTCCTACAAAGAATTAGGATGTGTTCTTATGCAGCACGACAAGGTGATTGCGTATGCGTCAAGGCAATTGAAACCACAGGAACAGAAGTACCCTACTCATGACTTGGAGCTAGCAGCTATAGTTTTTGCTTTGAAGATTTGGAGACATTATTTGTATGGAGAAAAGTGTGAGATTTTCACGGATCACAAAAGTTTGAAATATATATTTACCCAGAAGGAACTTAATATGAGGCAAAGGAGATGGTTAGAATTGATCAAGGATTATGATTGCTCAATTAATTATCATCCCGGTAAGGCGAATGTTGTAGCAGATGCGTTAAGTCGGAAGGAAAGGTTAAATGTGTTATCCGTACCTGAAGAGATATATAAAGAATTTCAAAAATTGGAATTGGAGATTAGAGTTTGCGAGCCTGAGGAAGCGAAAGTGTACAGTATGACTTTCCAGCCGGAGTTGTTGGAAAAAATAAAGAAATGTCAGAAAGATGTAATGGATCAAGATATAAATCGTTTGGTAGGTGAAGAATTATGCACGCAGAAGGATGATCAAGGCATTTTGAGATTTTCATCTAGAATCTGGATTCCACCAGTGACGGAGTTAAAGAATGAAATTTTACAAGAAGCACATAGTTCAAGATATTCCATCCATCCAGGGAGTACCAAAATGTACAGAGATTTAAAGAAAAATTATTGGTGGCCAGATATGAAGAGGGAAATTGCGGAATGGGTTAGCAAATGTTATACCTGTCAGAGAGTTAAAGCAGAGCATCAAAGACCAAGCGGATTGCTACAACCATTGGAGATTCCAGAGTGGAAGTGGGAACATATTACCATGGATTTCATAGTTGGATTACCAAGGACAAGGGCTAATCATGATGCCATTTGGGTTATAGTGGATAGACTTACCAAGTCAGCTTATTTTTTGCCTATAAATGAAAGATTTTCGCTCGACAAGTTGGTCCATATGTACCTAAAAGAAATTGTAGTTCGTCATGGAGTTCCAGTGTCTATCGTATCTGATCGAGATCCAAGGTTTAATTCGAGATTCTGGAAGAGTTTTCAAGAATGTTTGGGAACAAGATTGAATATGAGTACATCTTATCACCCCCAAACGGATGGCCAAAGTGAAAGAACGATCCAAACAATCGAGGATATGTTACGTGTTTGTGCTATTGATTTCAAAAGAAGTTGGGACAAACATTTACCTCTGGTAGAGTTTTCTTACAACAACAGTTATCATGCCAGCATTGGAATGCCACCCTATGAAGCCCTTTATGGACGCAAATGTAGATCTCCCATATATTGGGACGAAGTAGGAGAACGCAAGATACTTGGACCTGAACTGGTACAACAGATAAAGGAAGTTGTTGAACTTATCCAGAAAAGATTAATAGCCGCTCAAAATTGTCAGAGGAAATATGCAGACCAATCAAGGAAAGACATGGAATTTGAAGAAGGAAGCTTGGTATTACTGAAAGTATCACCATGGAAAGGACTAACGAGGTTTGGAAAGAAAGGGAAGCTAAGCCCAAGATATGTCGGACCTTTTGAGATCCTAAAGTGCGTTGGCAAAGTAGCTTACGAATTGGCGTTACCTCCGCACATGGAGCACATTCACAATGTTTTTCATGTATCGATGCTCAAGAAATATAATCCAGACTCCAGGCATGTAATAGAATATGAGCCAATAGAGCTTCAGGCAGATTTATCATATGTAGAGAGTCCGATAGAGATTCTAGAGGCAAGAGAGAAAGTATTGAGAAATAAAGTGGTAAAGTTAGTAAGAGTATTGTGGAGAAACCCAAAGGTTGAAGAGTCAACCTGGGAGTTAGAAAATGATATGAGAGAAAAGTACCCTCATTTGTTTTCTTAGGAGATTCTGAGGACAGAATCCTTTTAAGGGGGGAAGGATATAATATCCGGGATATATCGTGTAATTATTTTTGATATTATTATGTGTGCCCAGTATCTATTCTGTGAGTTAATTGTTAAGTGTTATCTGTACTTGAATATTCAAAAATAATATTAATTGAGTATTTTAATTTTTATATGTCCAAAATAAAATATAGATAATTGTCATATCTTCCTAATTTTTTTTATGTTGATTTATGGATTTATAAGAATCATATGAAATTTCTAAAATCTTTTTCCGGGTAATTAAAATCTATTTTATAAAAACGGGAACCAACCGACGTCAACCGTTGTTACGTTTTTGGAACCCGAAATTCTTCCGAGAACTCCTTCCTAACCTAATTGTAATATTCCGAGCATTTTTCATGTTTCGACTTTTTCGATCCGGCTTACGGTTTGTCCTGCGTGGGTCCCAGCGCAACATTTTCGATACAATATTCATTTCGGTAAATCAATAAAACCCGTATTTTCGATAAACGGGAGCTTTTTATTAAACTATCTCAATTATCACTTCGTAATACGTGTAACCAGGCGCTGAGACCAATACCGCAATACAAATTGTACTGATTTGGATAATTATCCCGAAAACCGATACCGTTTGGATCAGTTTTTACAGATAAACGTACTGTTTTATATCCGGAATGATCCAACGGGATACAAATTTTTCATAATTATAAATAGCCTTTTACCGTATTTTATTTCGTATCAAAATCATTTGCAGATAGTTAATTATATAATTTTCAGAGAAAACCCTAATTACATAAACTGTTCTAAGAATCAAACAGCAAAACGAAGGCGTTACCGATCTCTGTTTTTAAAGCTTGAGTAACCAAAACGAAGGATTTGAGGTGTTCTATCAGATTCTGAGCTTTATTTCACTGCAGAAATCAAGGGTATTTTTCTAAAAATTTATTTATTTTCGAATTTATTTTATTAAAAATATGAATTTTTGTTCGGATGATTGTTTGTATGATTTGATGATTGCATGTTGTAGAGCTTGTTTTCCTGATGATTTTTATATGTCATACGTCTGATTTGGAGTTCAATAACATGCTCAAAAGTGGGTTTAATTTTCGAATTTCAAAATTAGGGTTTATAACCCGTATGAATGTTTTCAGTTGAAATTTGGGGGTTTTTGATTCAGGGGTTATTAGCTGTTGATTTATAGTGGGTTGTGTTCCTTATAAAATTTGCAATGGATTGATATATAGCTCGTTAACAGAGGATGCTTGAATCGAAGGGAGTTGTGTTTTAAAGATTTGCGATGTTCGCCGGAAACCGGCGATGTTCTTGGCCAATTTCCGGCCAGAACAGGGATGATTAGAATGTTTTGAATGCATGAACAAGTTCCTGGTGTTGTGTAGTGTTGATCTGGAGGTGTTGCTGGGGTGAGGACGCCGGGATCGTCTTCTCCGGCCACCCCCGATTTTCCGGCGACTGAAACTGCAAAATTGCAGTTTAGTCCCTCTATTTTTGAAGATGGTGAAGTTTAGTCCCTGTAGTTTGCAAAGTTTTCAAAAATAGGATTCCAGTTTATAAAATGTTTAAAAATCATATTTCCTATTTATTTTTATTATAAAAATTCATTTTTAATTTCTGAAAATTCTGAAAATTATTATTTTAATTCTGAAAATTATTTTTAATTCACAAATAAATCTGAATTAATTAGTTAATTAATTTCAGTTAATTTATAATTTATTAATTGGTCAATTAATTCGAAAATTAATTGATTAATTGATTTAATTAATTATTAATTGATTTTAATTAGTTATTTAATTAGATTTAATTATTTAAAAATGATTTAAAAATTCTGAAAATTAGTTTCGAGCTTTAAAATATTATTCTAAATTATTTCCAAGGCTCGATAATTATTCTAAAATTATTTCGGAGCCAGAATGGGCCAATCGAACCCTGTTTATTAACCCGAAATTGATCCAACGACCCGTTTTAATTCCGAAAAATGTTTTAAAAATCATTTTAAATACCCGAAAGCATATTTATGACCCGAGACTTCTTTATAGATGATATGTCATTGATTACGTGATGTATTATGTGTTATACGTGACCTGTTGTTTGACTATCGGTCTATATATTCGGTGTTTACTTGGTTATTGCATATATTTCAATCCGTTAATCGGATTTGGGTAAAACGAAGGGTAGATAGAAGTATGTGTTGAATAGAATCCTGTGAGTTGATGATTGATAGATGCTTATGATATGTGAGCAGAAGAGGCAAGGCGTAGGAAAGGGAAACAGGTAGTTGAGGAGTGAGACGATTGAGATTGAAAGCAAGTGCAGGATAGTAAGCTAATATCAGGCAAGTGTTCTGAACTTTCTCGAGATATTGTAATTCTTGATAGTCTTGTTGACATTGCAAGTGCTTTGAAACACGGAAACCTAAATCCTGATTTCAGTTATTGTTCTTGAGCTATGAACCATATTCTTTCTAAGCCATTGATTATTGTATACCCAAACAAGAACCACAAATCTACGATACTACTCTACAAATACATACAAACTAAATACCAGACACTGAACCGAATTATTATATACTCAATCCATGATATCTTATGCTTTGAAAGACCAAATCCTTGAAACCCTGAAACATTGTTTCTTTTGTTATCCAATTCTTTCATTACCCAACATTCAAGCTTTGAAAGTACCTTGTTGATCCTTACAAGGATTGAAACCCTTTCATTGTTAAACATTTATTGTTGTTAATGATTTCGATTATTGTTTTTTTTGCATATTCTGTTATTATGTTAGAATTGGATTGTTTTTATAAAATATTGGACCAGATTCGTGGTCAGACCATATAATGGTCAAGTTAGGCCAATGTGTGCCTTGGATCCAGTAGTTAGAGCAATGTTGTGTGCCTTGCTCGGGGTTAGTGCGTGACTGATCAGCAGCCTAACCTTGGTTTTAAATTAAAAGTATAATATCCAATTCTAGATCATAATCCATTGTTCACTTGATATCATAACCATATTCACCTGAAGATCATTATTCTCAGTTTTGTCATTGTGACTTGCTGAGCTATTTAGCTCATTCGTGCGATGTTGTTTATATTCTTTCTAGTTAAAAAGGAACCAGTTGGTAAAGAGGATGCCCAGTCCAGCGCGAGAGCTAGGGGTTCAGGTTGAGAAAGCTGAGCTAGTAGGCTTCTTTTGGAATAATTTAAGTTTGTAATAATGTTTAATACTCAGTTTGAATTTGAAATAGTTGGGATTTGAACGGTTTGTAATATATTAGTGTGTTTGGATTGTGTGCATACTTTAACCTGTTGCGGTCCGTGGTGGTTGGTAAGTAGGGTCATTGTATATATTATTATTATCTTTATTTTTGTTATAAGCAGGTTATAATTAAGGTATGTGTGTGGACCCCAAACTTCTGACCCGGGTTTGGAGGGCGCCACAGGCATGGTGGCAAGAAGCATTCGGGAATTTGCAACAAGCTCAACATGACATGTTATCGATGTAATCAGAAGGACATTTGCCCAATGAATGTAAAAAGCAGAAACCTGGAGTAACATGCTAGAAGTGTGGGAAAATTGGACATATCGCCAAGGAGTGCAGGTCAACCGGATTAATCAAAAGCATGATGAATATAGCAAGCACTAGCACCGCAGCACCACCAGAAATGTTGGCGTTACCTCCACCACCTACAGTGACTCCACAAGTATCATCAAGGACTTTTAATCTGAAGATGAAGGATGCTGTTTAGAATTCTGAGGTGATAGAAGGTAAGCTTTCGATAAACAATGTTGAAGCTAAAGTATCAATTGATTCAGGAGCTACAAAGTCTTTTATATCAGAAACTTTTTGTAACACCCCCAGATCCGGGGTCGGGGATCCGGGTCGTCACGGTCTTTCTTTCCACAATATCACTTCACTTAATTAATAATAAATAACCTTATGCTGTGACCCCACACTAACACACACCACAACCCGTTATAGTCTCAGAGATGAAATTTAAATAAGTACAAGTCTTTGAATCCACAATTTAAAAGTTATTACAACCCAAATGATTACTTGATAAATTTACAGTTAATTGCCATTATCTGCCACAAGTTATAATTATACATAATTGATTCTCAAAAGTAGATGGTCTGATCTACAATAGATCTACCTCTGCAGCTATAGCAGCTACAACATCAACGGGAAGACGCGGGACGCTTCCCACGCGCTTGCGCTGGGTCTGCTGGGGTCTGGCCATCTTTCCTAACTGTTGTTGTGTGATGAAGAAATAAAGCAAGGGTGAGCAGCAAGCCCACCAAAATAATATGTATAATGATTTACAATATATGAGCCTACTCATAATACTCATGAAAGTCTTGGTCAAAAGAAATGAACCAAGTTTGATATCTTAATGCGATGAAGTCGCAAAATATTCAGTATATATACATATATACTTTTCAAAATATTGGAAGTCCTCTTCCATGCATAATATACACAAAGTCCCAGTGTATAACTGTATATATAAAAAAAAATATCGTTGCAAGGTGATCTCATATATCTAACCTTGTCTCAACGTTTTTCTGAAAATCTTTGTCATTCATAAGACAATTATTAATTAGATATAAGTTTAAAAGATGAGGTTACCAAATACCCCAATATACTTATATCTTTCCCAATACTACTTGAACTACCACCGTTCAAGTTATAATCAGTTTCAAAAGTTCATCACATAGATGAGACTACAAGACAAGATTTGAATAGATTCAATCTTTGAAATATTATTGAATGAAATAAAGTTACGAGATACTTTATTTAGTCCCGATATATATATATCCACATATATATATCTCTTAAACATTTCCTGGAACCTCTGTTATGTAAAGTATGAACAGAGTTTGAAACATCCAATGAATTTTGGAAAGGAAAAGAATTTTGGCATAAACCCGATATCTCGCTGATCAGGCAAAGATACCAATAAGTAACCTTTTCTACTAGTAGATGGACGAATTCCCCACTGGTCATCACCCTGGTCATAATTAAGACCTATGCTGGACTGCCACTCAGCCACCTATGCATTTGATGGACTCCCACTGAGCCACTTACACAATAATAGACCGTACCTCGGCCTGTCGCTTATGCCGACTCAATGAGAGGGGCTTACTTCCCGAACGTTGGGCAAGTAATCAATTCATTTACCAAATCTGCAACCTTGTTGCGAATATAAAATACACCACAGAGCCGGATTCCCCAGGTTTTGAGCGAGTATTTAAATCCCCTTAAAAGGAAGATCTTAAATATAAAAATGAGTTTTGGGATCCGCTCTGACTTTTAAAAATCATTTTGAAGACTCGAAAACACTTTAAAGAGTGTTTGGAGTAAGGCTGATTTAATGAAGTAAATCAGTCCCCAGAATATTAGAAAATATCTGAATATTATTAATTAAATAATATTCCCATAAAGAATAGTCTTTATAAAAATAATTGAAGTAGAAGTATTAAAATTTATACTTGAAACGAGTATTAATTAACCAAAGATATACTTATATGTAAGTATTATCTTCATTTGAATAATCGAAAATAAGTTTGATTATCGACATCTTATTCTTTAATAAAATAAAGAATATATCTCAGCAAATAATCGGAGTCATAGATCCTCAAATGAATATTCAAATAATATTCAATAAATAAAATAAGCTGAGTCATAATACCTCGAATGAATATTATAAATAATATTCATTAAATAAAATAAAGGAGTCATAAGTCCTCCGATGAATATTCAAATCATATTAAAATAATAAAATAAACTGAGTCATAACCCTCGAATGAATATTCAAATAATATTCATTAAATAATATAAAAGAGTCATATGCCTTCGAATAATATTCGAAATAATACTCGATAATAAAATAAAGTTTAAAGTTATCGAATAAACCTTATTCGATTAATAGTTTGGAAAAACTATAACCATATATATATATATAAATATATATATATATATATCCATATCCATATAAACTCTACTCGGGATCCTCGACTCCCGGTTTTAGAAAATATTTTCACCTTTGGGTCCCTATACTAAGGGTATATGCAAGATACCGCTATCCTCTAGCATAGGTATTATCAACTGAACCAACAGATATATATTTCAAGAATATGAAACAGGCATGCATATATACCATATCACATGCTACAATATATCGCAAGAATTTGCTAAATAACCAACATGCATCTATCGCAAGATAATGCATATACAAGTGTATTCATCACAACAACAGTATAACGGATAGAATACTTGCCTGAGCGACTGGGGGTTACGAATGGCTCGGGACGAGTCTGGTAACCTATAAACAACAAGTAAGTTGGAATTAAACCAAAGTCACTTGTAAATCTATACTTTAACTAACTTAGACTCTAACGCTTGTTTTGCGCTCACTGATTCGCTTAAGTCACTCGGGTACCCTCGGCTCCACCATTTTTAATAATTTAACCTTTACGAGTTTTAAAGCGATTCCTTCGCGAGTGACTTACCAACTGCCTAAAACACTTACCATAAATGTTTCATGCATTAATTAACCCTTTTTGGTCTTTAACCTACATTTCAAAGTAAGGCGAGGGAAAAAGTTTTGTTCGTGAAACGCCGTTACTTGAAACGGTCGTTTCTCCTAAACCGTAAATCGGAATCGAACGAACTACATATCAAAACGAAGCTCGTAACATGAGCTATCTAAACATGGCAGTGGTCACAATTTAGCAGGGGGTTCTCGGGTCCTAATGCTATGCACAAAAACAGTCCAAAGAAAATCGGACGTTACGACGGCTATGTTTACGCGATTTCCCATTTTTTAAACCATCCACAATCAACCCAAATCAACCTCAAATCCAACATACAACCAACATCCATCCTTATCACATCATAACAATCCCAACCAATACAATTTTAATCATTCATACATATGCTTAAACCTAACTTTAATCATACTTAAGTTTCTTTAAATCAAAACCACAAAATTACCATTTCATTTCACTACCATTCCAAATCTCAAACTCTAATCTTAACAACAAGATACCATAACATCCTACTCATCAAAATCACCTTATAATATATATGAACCTAGGGTTTGGAAATGGTATACCTTCCTTGGAGTGGTGGGTGGAGCTAGGAAGCCTTAAGAAACTTTGAGAAGCCTTAGGAAAGCTTGGATCTTCAAGAAAAACAAGAAAAAGTTCAAGTTAAAAACTTGAAAACACTATTCATTGTCTTCTTCTTTGATTAAATGAAGAAGCTAGAGAAAGAATTAATGGCTTAAACTCATGATATAGCCATAACTAAGCATAAAGATGATTAGGGAATTTTCTTACCAATTAAGGATGCTTGGATCTTGATTTTTGAAAAATCTACCCTTTAAAATGTGTAAAAGCCGAGAGCAAAGTGAAGAACAAGGCCTTGGTTGATTTTTTTTGATTTTTGATGAAATGATTTGCTAGTTGGTTGGCTTGGTTTTGTTTTTGATTTAGCAAATTACCACCTTGCCCTTGAATTTGTGTGGTCCTAAATCAACCACACCTCCTTCCTTCCATGTCATGCTTATGTCACCCTTATGATGTCATCCTCCCTTCCTTGTCTCCTTTCTATTGGTTGGATGACATCACTCCCATTAATCCCTTTGATTAACTTCCTAATCGTTTGCCTAATGACCGCTGATCTGTTGTACGGTTCGCTTAACTTTCGTTCTCGTCTATCGTTTGAAGGATCATACCCGGGATCTTATTACTTAGGTTCCCTTAACCTTTCTCAATACATTATATTCCTTTTTATGATCCTCTATTATAATCCTTTAATTTAAATCCTTTTTATTCTGTTACCTTATACTCAATTCTCTCCGTATCTTATGGATTTCCGGGAAAAACCAAAGTGTTCGGAATTGGATTCTGACGATCTTTACATACACTTATATACCACATAGAGTACTAATAATATCCCATAAGATCAATAACAGAACCCCTACATAGCGTGGCATGAAAAGTTTTCTCATTCAGCAAAAACACTATTCATAAGGGTTTCAAAAATTCCCAAAAATTGGGGTTATTACAGTCTCCCCTCCTTAAAAGGATTCCGTCCCGGAATCAGATAGAAAACAAATGGGGACACTCTCTTAGCATCACACTTTCTAACTCTCGAGTCAATTTTCCCACATTGTGGTTCTACCACCAAACTCTGCCTAGTTTGATAATCCTTCTCCAAAGCACTTGTTCCCTTTTCACTCTATAACCCTTCCTGGTTGCTCCATATAGGTTACGTCGGGTTACATATCTATGCGCTCATATGCCTTTATTTAGCTGGCATCTGAATAACACTTCCTTAACATTGATACGTGAAACACGTTACGACCTGCTACATGTTCGGGGTTAGGGCTAGCTCATATGCTAACTTCCCAAACGTCTTAATATATCCAAGGGTCCAACAAATTGTAGACTTAACTTTCCTTCCTTTCCGAACCTCATCAATCCTTTTCAAGGGTTTCCAAGGGGATACCTATAACATTACTAGGCCCCCTATTTCATATTCTTTGTCCCCTTTTTTTTTTTTTTTTTTTTTGAGTCAAATCAGCATACCTCTTATGTCCATCTTGGGTTACTACCAGCCGTCCTCTGATTAGATCTATTATATCCCTGGTCCTTTGGACTACTGCGGGTCCGAGCATCTTGCGCTCTACAACTTCATCCTAACATAAGGGAGATCGACATTGTCTTCCCTCAAGGATCTCATAAGGCGACATCTCGATAATGACATATGATCTATTGTCGTAAGATAACTCAATCCAAATTAAGTGATCATTCCAAATTCTTTCAAGTCTATTGCACAGACTCTCATTATAGCTTTTATCATTAGAGCTTCTGCTTCTCAATACCCATTCTTTTCCAGTTCGTAATCGCTACTACCTTCCGTTCCTAATATTATACTGGTTATACTTTTGCTCGTTAGCGTTCTATAACCTTTTAATAACCACGTCAACCTTAGTATCACGAATGTGTTCCCATTCCGCATACTACCACCACTTTATTACTCCTTTTTCAGTTGTTTCTATTTTCCAAAATTTGATCAATCAAATAGAAGTAAAGGAATTTGTTGAGAGATCACTATGATCATGAACACTTGTTATATCGCATAGTTAGTACAGAAGGTGGCCAGCCTTTAGTACTTGACAAGCAATTAAACAACATGTGGTATCCTACTAGGCTTCTATCACAAAGATAGATAGTCATTCGGCAATACCTCCCCTTCTGGAAGGGTTGTTCTTCTCAGCTTACATGAAATGAAAAGAAGAGAAAAGAACGAACTGAAGAGAATTGTATATATGAAAAAATATACAGCCACAAAATATCTGGCTTGGAACCTACCTCTGAACTATAGAGGTTTGTCATAGGAGAACAAAACATATATGTATTTATATCAACATCAAGTATTATAGCATCGCATTTCACATGCCTAAATATTTTTGCCATTCCGTCCATCATTCTATGGACCCATGCTCTTCCTCGAGCTTATACACAATCACCTTTGAAACTCCCTCGACATCGAAAATTGAATCTGGGATCTCATTCTAGACAACATCGTTACTAGAATTCTATGCTTGCACCGCAACCTTCCTCATATAGTAATACGACTCTCTTTTCATAAGAAGGAATAAATATTCAATTGGTAGATACTCTACTTAATTAGTCTATCAATGATAACTTATACATTACCACGACCCGATTAGTGGTACTCAACCTCAACATCCATTCCAATACAACTCTCACGGTTGTAATCAGCTCACCACTCGCAGAATCATTGCTGCATTACTATGGTCCACTACTAACCTACTGTAGTCATTCATTTTCCATGAAGTCTTAATAGCTAACCATACGGAGTCTATCCATGTCTTATCAAATCCTTCTAAGGAGGTAACATAATCACCATTCCTGATTCATAAAGAACACTCCTGATCCTGACATACATACATGACATGAAGCATATAAAATTGCAGAAGAGTTTCAATCAAAGCACCGATAGCAGGTTAATACCATTCTTAATCATATGCCTTCAATAAAAGACTTAACTCAAAGGTTTGTTTGGTCCTTTTTGAAACATGGTCCTGGCTTATCTCAAGATAGGACCTTCTAAGATAGATAGCCCGTTCATGGCGATTACACAATTTAAACCTTTACCAACTACTATTACGGTTGGGTATTGCACAGTCATCAGAAGGAATGTCAATCTTCCAAACCATAATTCAACCTTCACATTTTTAACCATCATCACTGTATTCTTTTGGCACACGCGCCTATAATTATCCACTTACCTTTAAAGTGTCGGCCACCTCTTTGGCCTTTCCTGATAGTAAAATTTCCTTACAGTCAATGTCATTTTAACCACCTCCAAATAAATTTTCTACCTTATTTCCGATCACTGCTTGAGTGAAGATGTTTTCCTTAAAATCAGATGGGAAAGAAAAAAAATTTCCATTTTTCCATAAGTTATCCCCTCAGTCTTTAGAGGTTAATCACTGTCATGACTGACTCTCAATCATAATTAGAACATCTTTTATCTTAAGTCCTAATTGCCCTGAACAATTTCGACCATTACTGGTTCGATCCATACTTTCTCGTGGTTTAACACGTGCCCCACTTGGCAACATTATAATTATGTCATATTTCCTTTATCAACATTTTTATTCTTGAGAATTTTGAATATTACCTTTCTCCTTGTAAAACCTCTAAGGTTATCCTTCAATCGTCCCTCCTGTATTCCCTAGATACAGGGCATATCAAAATACCATTCACTATTACTAGAACCATTGTCTATATACTTCTGAAAAATTTCTCCACTGATCCTTAAAGGTTGTTGTTATCTTAATCATTTCCAATTCATACTGTCAAAACTCATACTATCCCTATTAAGGGTGAAATGCCAACCTTTATGCATTCCCCTAGGATTCGTTTTAAGTTACCGATGTTCTATCCTTAATTCCACCTCTAAAAAGGTACAAGCATCCTTCCATGGATAAATAAAGTCATATATCCCTGATAAGGGTATCTTGTTCAATCATTTCCACCTCGATAGTCTATACCTAACTTCATAATAGCATCCTTATTCAAATTGAGGTCAATCCATATGGCCTCCAAAAGATAACAATGGTTATCCGCTTGTCTTTCCTGATTTGGTAATGATCACATGGATGATCTGGAAGATATTGGTCGTGTTCAACGTGAACTTCTTCTTAATAAATCCTTATTTACTTTTGTTGTTTATCTCAACAGTCACCTCAATGTTGGTATATCTTTCATACCTAGCGTCTCCCTTCCTGGGTATCATGCCACCGGTCTTACACTTCACATTCTTGAAGGTCACTTCCTTCATCCAATTTTCCTAATTTCTTACTTCCTTGTCTCCTCAGTCTATCCGCGTCTCACTATTTATCCTTCGAACTATCTCAATGTTTCCTCGAATCTTCCCAACTTACAGGGGATAAAATATATGTATCTCTTATACCTTCAACCATCAATTTAACTCATGGTGAATCACTCTCATCCGGACGATTACCTACTTTTCTATTTCTATTTCTACGAGTCTTTAGGGTTTCCTCATACCCATCTCCCTTATCATTCCTCAAACTCTCTTGCCTTAATATTCCTTTCTCTTATCGTTATTTCATGAACCAACACAACATAAGCATTGATTTCAAACATCCCGTCATTCTGGATTCGTGTCTTCAGAACGAATCTTGATAACTTTTACAACTTAGATTCATAATTCATCATACTCGTCTGCCTTTGTTCTGGCTCTTAAGCTTTTACACTATCTCCATAACCTTGGGAAGTACTTTCCTGAAAACAATTGACTGAACTTAAATCAGTTTATTATAATCTCTTGCTCCGTGCTTTCCTTGGCCTTTCACCAGCGGGTGGTCTCTCTCTTAGGAGGGTAAGTGACAAAACAGTCTTTTGTGGTTCGTCAATCATTTAGAATCTCAAATGATTCATCTATTTCCTTTAGCCAGGCTCTTGCCTCGACTGGGTCAGCTTGTTCCTTGGAACTCTGAGAGCTTAGCGACTTAAAGGTCATGAAAGAATTTCTCACCGCACTGTCTCCTCAGGGTAGTGGTTGGGGATAATAGTCTAAGTTCTTTCTAGATAGGTCCATGAATTGCCGTATAGGAGTATCGTCTCGGGTCTCCTTTCCTTACTCGACTTTCTGTTTCCTTATTATGAAATGTTTCATCCTACTCCCCATAATCGGGGTCATCTTTTAATTTAAAATCCTCATTTTCCACTCCATTATGTCATGGGTTCCTTCTATCTTGATGGCGACCTCCCTGACTATCACGTTCAGGGTTTGCTCTAAATCTTATTCCTCAAACTATGGCTCTCATCTAAGTTCTCATCCTTACGCTCTTGAACTTTCGAAACCCAAATTCTATAGGAATACCTCATTATTCCCTTATCCTCTTTCTCGGTATTAATCTTTTATCTAATTGTTGGCTCTCTACCTTCATTCATAACTTTTTCTGGCACAATATGATCTTTTCCAATAATTCGGGCTGTATTGCAATCTCAAACAGCTTTTCGGTATCGGCTCCGGTTACCTTCACTTCTATTTCCATTTTCTCAAAATCTCTTATAAACTCTCCAAAAGGCATTATCATCTTGAGTCTCTCCTTTTTACTAAGGGCATCAGCCACCATATTGGCTTTCCCCGAATGATAAAGAATCTCCCAATCATTATTCTTGGTTAGCTCTAACTGCCTCTTCTGGCATATGTTGAGCTCCTTGTGACGTGAAAATGTACTAGAGCACTTATGGCTTAGGTAATTCTCGCACTTCTCTCCATACAAGTAGTGCCTCCAATCTTTAGGGTAAAACTATTGCAACGAGCCTAAGCTCATGGGCGGGGATATCGAATTTCATATTACCTTAATTGTCTTGATGCAAACGCGATTATCTTGCTGCGCTAAGAAGCACCCTAATTCCTTATGCGAAGCGTCACTTACAAATCACAAAATCTCCTTTTTCCATCTGGCAACGCCAACATAGGGGCCGTCACCAACCTTTGCTTCAGTTCTTAAAAGCTGTTCTCGCATTTCTCTGTCTATTCGAACTTCTCAGTCTTATGAGTAAGCCGCGTTAAAGGGGGCTACTATCTTTACAAATTTGAACGAACCTCCGGTAGTGATCGACCAATCCTACCTCTGGTAGTTGACCTAACCATGGTCATCAATTCATCAGTGGCCCTTTATCCATTCTTGTCAGGATCCTCCATGGGATCCTCCTCAGCAACTATCCCTTCTAGGACAACATCCTTAATATCAACATCATCCTGTCCTGCATTAGGACACTCTATCAGATCCACAATCCGATCTCCAATTAGTAATAAAATATCATCGCGCTGTTGCTCCTCAACCTCAGGGTTCGGAGTCCCGCTACCATATACGATAACGAACTACGCTCCTATCACGATATTTATAAGGGTTCCCATAAGGGTTTTAACTGTCAGTACTACGTTAGGTAGCCCGACTACGAACTTGGCAAGAGTTCTTATTATCTTTGTGAACTTATTATCTTAACGTCCCATCATCTCTGAGGTTTATAACGCTTAGCTCTGATACCATTTCTGTAACACCCCCAGATCCGGGGTCGGGGATCCGGGTCGTCACGGTCTTTCTTTCCACAATATCACTTCACTTAATTAATAATAAATAACCTTATGCTGTGACCCCACACTAACACACACCACAACCCGTTATAGTCTCAGAGATGAAATTTAAATAAGTACAAGTCTTTGAATCCACAATTTAAAAGTTATTACAACCCAAATGATTACTTGATAAATTTACAGTTAATTGCCATTATCTGCCACAAGTTATAATTATACATAATTGATTCTCAAAAGTAGATGGTCTGATCTACAATAGATCTACCTCTGCAGCTATAGCAGCTACAACATCAACGGGAAGACGCGGGACGCTTCCCACGCGCTTGCGCTGGGTCTGCTGGGGTCTGGCCATCTTTCCTAACTGTTGTTGTGTGATGAAGAAATAAAGCAAGGGTGAGCAGCAAGCCCACCAAAATAATATGTATAATGATTTACAATATATGAGCCTACTCATAATACTCATGAAAGTCTTGGTCAAAAGAAATGAACCAAGTTTGATATCTTAATGCGATGAAGTCGCAAAATATTCAGTATATATACATATATACTTTTCAAAATATTGGAAGTCCTCTTCCATGCATAATATACACAAAGTCCCAGTGTATAACTGTATATATAAAAAAAAATATCGTTGCAAGGTGATCTCATATATCTAACCTTGTCTCAACATTTTTCTGAAAATCTTTGTCATTCATAAGACAATTATTAATTAGATATAAGTTTAAAAGATGAGGTTACCAAATACCCCAATATACTTATATCTTTCCCAATACTACTTGAACTACCACCGTTCAAGTTATAATCAGTTTCAAAAGTTCATCACATAGATGAGACTACAAGACAAGATTTGAATAGATTCAATCTTTGAAATATTATTGAATGAAATAAAGTTACGAGATACTTTATTTAGTCCCGATATATATATATCCACATATATATATCTCTTAAACATTTCCTGGAACCTCTGTTATGTAAAGTATGAACAGAGTTTGAAACATCCAATGAATTTTGGAAAGGAAAAGAATTTTGGCATAAACCCGATATCTCGCTGATCAGGCAAAGATACCAATAAGTAACCTTTTCTACTAGTAGATGGACGAATTCCCCACTGGTCATCACCCTGGTCATAATTAAGACCTATGCTGGACTGCCACTCAGCCACCTATGCATTTGATGGACTCCCACTGAGCCACTTACACAATAATAGACCGTACCTCGGCCTGTCGCTTATGCCGACTCAATGAGAGGGGCTTACTTCCCGAACGTTGGGCAAGTAATCAATTCATTTACCAAATCTGCAACCTTGTTGCGAATATAAAATACACCACAGAGCCGGATTCCCCAGGTTTTGAGCGAGTATTTAAATCCCCTTAAAAGGAAGATCTTAAATATAAAAATGAGTTTTGGGATCCGCTCTGACTTTTAAAAATCATTTTGAAGACTCGAAAACACTTTAAAGAGTGTTTGGAGTAAGGCTGATTTAATGAAGTAAATCAGTCCCCAGAATATTAGAAAATATCTGAATATTATTAATTAAATAATATTCCCATAAAGAATAGTCTTTATAAAAATAATTGAAGTAGAAGTATTAAAATTTATACTTGAAACGAGTATTAATTAACCAAAGATATACTTATATGTAAGTATTATCTTCATTTGAATAATCGAAAATAAGTTTGATTATCGACATCTTATTCTTTAATAAAATAAAGAATATATCTCAGCAAATAATCGGAGTCATAGATCCTCAAATGAATATTCAAATAATATTCAATAAATAAAATAAGCTGAGTCATAATACCTCGAATGAATATTATAAATAATATTCATTAAATAAAATAAAGGAGTCATAAGTCCTCCGATGAATATTCAAATCATATTAAAATAATAAAATAAACTGAGTCATAACCCTCGAATGAATATTCAAATAATATTCATTAAATAATATAAAAGAGTCATATGCCTTCGAATAATATTCGAAATAATACTCGATAATAAAATAAAGTTTAAAGTTATCGAATAAACCTTATTCGATTAATAGTTTGGAAAAACTATAACCATATATATATATAAATATATATATATATATATCCATATCCATATAAACTCTACTCGGGATCCTCGACTCCCGGTTTTAGAAAATATTTTCACCTTTGGGTCCCTATACTAAGGGTATATGCAAGATACCGCTATCCTCTAGCATAGGTATTATCAACTGAACCAACAGATATATATTTCAAGAATATGAAACAGGCATGCATATATACCATATCACATGCTACAATATATCGCAAGAATTTGCTAAATAACCAACATGCATCTATCGCAAGATAATGCATATACAAGTGTATTCATCACAACAACAGTATAACGGATAGAATACTTGCCTGAGCGACTGGGGGTTACGAATGGCTCGGGACGAGTCTGGTAACCTATAAACAACAAGTAAGTTGGAATTAAACCAAAGTCACTTGTAAATCTATACTTTAACTAACTTAGACTCTAACGCTTGTTTTGCGCTCACTGATTCGCTTAAGTCACTCGGGTACCCTCGGCTCCACCATTTTTAATAATTTAACCTTTACGAGTTTTAAAGCGATTCCTTCGCGAGTGACTTACCAACTGCCTAAAACACTTACCATAAATGTTTCATGCATTAATTAACCCTTTTTGGTCTTTAACCTACATTTCAAAGTAAGGCGAGGGAAAAAGTTTTGTTCGTGAAACGCCGTTACTTGAAACGGTCGTTTCTCCTAAACCGTAAATCGGAATCGAACGAACTACATATCAAAACGAAGCTCGTAACATGAGCTATCTAAACATGGCAGTGGTCACAATTTAGCAGGGGGTTCTCGGGTCCTAATGCTATGCACAAAAACAGTCCAAAGAAAATCGGACGTTACGACGGCTATGTTTACGCGATTTCCCATTTTTTAAACCATCCACAATCAACCCAAATCAACCTCAAATCCAACATACAACCAACATCCATCCTTATCACATCATAACAATCCCAACCAATACAATTTTAATCATTCATACATATGCTTAAACCTAACTTTAATCATACTTAAGTTTCTTTAAATCAAAACCACAAAATTACCATTTCATTTCACTACCATTCCAAATCTCAAACTCTAATCTTAACAACAAGATACCATAACATCCTACTCATCAAAATCACCTTATAATATATATGAACCTAGGGTTTGGAAATGGTATACCTTCCTTGGAGTGGTGGGTGGAGCTAGGAAGCCTTAAGAAACTTTGAGAAGCCTTAGGAAAGCTTGGATCTTCAAGAAAAACAAGAAAAAGTTCAAGTTAAAAACTTGAAAACACTATTCATTGTCTTCTTCTTTGATTAAATGAAGAAGCTAGAGAAAGAATTAATGGCTTAAACTCATGATATAGCCATAACTAAGCATAAAGATGATTAGGGAATTTTCTTACCAATTAAGGATGCTTGGATCTTGATTTTTGAAAAATCTACCCTTTAAAATGTGTAAAAGCCGAGAGCAAAGTGAAGAACAAGGCCTTGGTTGATTTTTTTTGATTTTTGATGAAATGATTTGCTAGTTGGTTGGCTTGGTTTTGTTTTTGATTTAGCAAATTACCACCTTGCCCTTGAATTTGTGTGGTCCTAAATCAACCACACCTCCTTCCTTCCATGTCATGCTTATGTCACCCTTATGATGTCATCCTCCCTTCCTTGTCTCCTTTCTATTGGTTGGATGACATCACTCCCATTAATCCCTTTGATTAACTTCCTAATCGTTTGCCTAATGACCGCTGATCTGTTGTACGGTTCGCTTAACTTTCGTTCTCGTCTATCGTTTGAAGGATCATACCCGGGATCTTATTACTTAGGTTCCCTTAACCTTTCTCAATACATTATATTCCTTTTTATGATCCTCTATTATAATCCTTTAATTTAAATCCTTTTTATTCTGTTACCTTATACTCAATTCTCTCCGTATCTTATGGATTTCCGGGAAAAACCAAAGTGTTCGGAATTGGATTCTGACGATCTTTACATACACTTATATACCACATAGAGTACTAATAATATCCCATAAGATCAATAACAGAACCCCTACATAGCGTGGCATGAAAAGTTTTCTCATTCAGCAAAAACACTATTCATAAGGGTTTCAAAAATTCCCAAAAATTGGGGTTATTACACTTTTGCTAGTAGACTAAACGGTAATAAGAAGGATATGAGTGAAGCGATGAACATAGTAATTTCCAATCAAGAAAAGATACATGTAAGTCAATTTTTCCCTCAATGTGAGATTGACATCTCTGGACATAAGTTTCCAGTCGACTTGATACTTTTCAAGTTATGGGAGTTTGATATAATATTAGGAATGGATTGGTTAGAAAAGAATAATTCTCAGATAGATTGTAGATCTAAGAAGGTCTATCTTCGAGCAAAGTATGGGAGTAAGGTGATATTTAAGGGCCATAAGCAACAGTAGCTATTTCTCACTGCTATTCAAGCCAGCAAGCTACTTAGGAAATGATGTGAAACATACTTAGCCTATGTAGTAGATTCAGATAAGGAAGTTCCTAGCATGGAGGAGATTCCGGTAGTGAGAGAGTTCCCCGATGTGTTTCCAGAGGAATTACCAGGACTGCTGCCAGATTGTACAGATTGAGTTTGAGATTAATCTTGCCCAAGCACTGAACCCGTTTTGAAGCGACCTTATAGAATGGCACCAGCAGAGATGAAGGAGTTAGCGAGTCAGATACAAGAACTTTTGGATAAAGGAGTCATAAGGCCAAGTACATCGCCATGGGGAGCGCCAGTCCTTTTCGTAAAGAAGAAAGACAGAAGCATAAAACTCTGTATCTATTATCGGGAGTTGTACAAAATGACTATTAAGAATCGATATCTGTTGCTGAGAATAGACGATTTATTTGACCAACTGAAACGAGCAAAGTGTTTTTCGAAGATTGATTTGAGGTCGGGATACCACCAATTAAAGATTAAACTAGAAGACATCCCAAAGACGGAATTTAGGACGAGATATGAACATTATGAGTTTTTAGTAATGTTTTTCGGATTAACAAATGCCCCTGCAGCTTTTATGGACTTAATAAATCGCGTTTTCAAGAAATACTTGGACCAGTTTGTGGTGGAATTCATTGATGATATTTTAATATATTCGAAGATGGAAGAAGAGTACGAGCAACACTTGTGGATAGTTTTGGAGATTCTGAGACACGAGAAGTTGAATGCAAAGTTCTCGAAGTGTGTGTTTTGGATAAAAGAAGTTCAATTTTTAGGACATATAATTGGAAGCGAAGGAATTAGGGTTGACCCCGCAAAAATCGAAGCAATTATAAGTTGGGAGAGACCAAAGACTCCTGCGGAAGTAAGAAGCTTTCTAGGATTGGCTGGATACTACAGAAGGTTCGTAAAGGATTTCTCAAAGATCGCTACGCCGCTGACCAAGTTGACAAGGAAAAATCATAAGTTTGAATGGAATGCAGAATGTGAAGAAAGCTTTCAAGAGTTAAAGTAGAAATTGGTTACCGTGCCAGTATTAGTACTACCCGACGACAAAGGAGATTTTGTGATATATAGAGATGCTTCGCATAAAGGTCTAGGCTGTGTGCTAATGCAATATAATAAGGTGATTACATATGCATCACGATAGCTTAAACCTCATGAATTGAAATACCCAACCCATGATCTGGAATTGGCAGCCATAGTGTTCGCACTCAAGATATGGAGACATTACCTGTACAGGGAGAGGTGTGAAATCTACACGGATCATAAAAGCCTGAAGTATATATTCACCCAGAAGGAACTCAACATGAGACAACGGAGATGGTTGGAGCTAATCAAGGATTACGACAGTTTGATACATCACCATCCAGGAAAGGCAAATGTAGTCGCCGATGCCTTGAGTAGGAAGGAAAGGTTAGATACGATAACCATGCCAAGGGAGTTATCTGAGGAGATTGAAAGATTTAAGTTAGAACTCTGTATTTACGGGACATCTGAAGAGTTTTGTCATTGCATGACTTTTCAGCCAGAACTATTACAAAAGATAAAGAAATGCCAAGAAGAAGTGATGAGTCGAGAGAATAATCAACTGACGGGGGAAGAGATATGTACGAAGAAGGATGAGCAAGGGATATTAAGATTTGCATCAAGGATTTGGATCCCTCAAGCAATTGAATTGAAGAATGAGATACTACAGGAAGCACACAACTCGAAATTTTTGATTCACCTGGCGAGCACAAAGATATATCAAGATTTGAAAAAGAAATTTTGGTGGCCAAACATGAAAAGAGAAATTGCAGAATGGGTTTCCAAGTGTTACACTTGTCAAAGAGTAAAAGCGGAACATCAAAGACCGAGCAGATTGATTCAGCCATTGAAGATTCCTAAGTGGAAATGGGAAAATATTGCCATGGACTTCATAGTAGGTTTACCTCGAAAAAAATCCGGACACGACGCCATATGCGCTATAGTTGATCGCCTTACAAAATCGGCACAATTCTTACCCATCATCGAAAAGACTTTATCGGATAGGTTGGTTTATATGTACGTGCGTGAAATTGTATTACGACACAGCGTATCGGTATCGATAGTTTCAGATCGAGATCCGTGATTCAATTCGAGATTTTGGAGACAGTTTCAGGAAAGTTTGGGCACAAAGCTAAATATGAGCACCGCATATCATCCTCAGACGGACGGTCAGAGTGAGCGAACTATACAAACAATTGAAGACCTGTTGCGCAGCTGTGCAATCAATTTCGCTGGAAGTTGGGATGATCACTTACCACTCGTAGAGTTCTCTTACAACAACAGTTACCACTCCAACGTCGGAATGCCTCCGTATGAAGCCTTATACGGAAGAAAGTGCAGATCTCTGACAAATTGGGATGAGGTAGGAGAAGGAAAAGTTCTTGGCCCTGAATTGGTTCAGCAAATGAAGGAAATAGTCGCCTTAATTCGGAAGAGACTAATTGTTGCTCAAGACAGACAAAGGAAGTACGATGATCCTGCCAGAAAGGATGTGAGTTTTCAAGTGGGTAAAGTTGTATTGCTGAAAGTGTCACCATGGAAGGGTTTGACTCGATTTGGGAAAAAGGGGAAATTGGCACCACGTTATTGTTAGGAATATATGTGCATTAGTTTGATGATATGTTTAACAAAACACTTAAGTAGAAATTTAGTGTCTGTAGCCTCAACGGATAAGACCACTTTGGCTATCCGTTGATGGTGTAGCTTTACTTAGAAATAAGTCTAGTATTGTAGCATATTTCAGTCTCTGTATTTAAAATTGTAATTCTTAGAAGTTGAGAGAAACTATGAGTCATGTTGACTACTAGATGATATGCAGATAGGAAGGCCAATTGTAAATATTTCATGCCTTGTAATTTTGTATAAATGAAGTGGTATCAACGGATGACTTAAAGACCTTCAACGGATGAGAAGCTAACTTCAACGGATGTCTCTAAAGCTTCAACGGATAACATCCTTCAACGGATGAGAGCATCAACGGATGAAAGCTTCAACGGATAACATCCTTCAACGGATGAAGTCATCAACGGATGAAAGCTTCAACGGATGTTCTGCTAATTAGCCGTTGATAAGTGGTAGTTGTACCTACAAACAGAGGCACGTGGGTTGACAGAGAAAACCTGAGATGTGGTAGCCGAATTTCAGGATCAACAGAAAAAGCAGCCGTTCTTCTTTAGTACAAAGTTGCAATAGTCAACAAAGTACTTGAGTGAACAGGAAAAGAAGCAAGTGAAGAACTTATCTTACTATTGTAATTTTATATTGTTTTTCACTTGTACACTTGGTAATATATATAAACCAAGAAGAAGCTAGTAATTAGAGAGAGATTTTCCAGAGCTGTTAAGAAATATCTTGAGAGAAAATTCATCTAGTTTGTACTAGGATGCAGCTGTGATCAACATTGTTGAACACAGATTTTCTAATATACCATCTCTGATGGAACAACAAATCCACCAGAAAAGTTTTTAAAGTGTGTTGTGTTCTTTACATTTTGTGTTTGAATATATATCTGTCTGCATTAGCTCAAAGCAATTCATACACTTGTTCATCTAGAACACACTGCTTTAATAAACTTCTCAAAACTTGAAAAAGTTTTGAGATTTACATTCAACCCCCCCTTCTGTAAATCTCATTGTTAGTCCTCTAGGAATAACAATTGGTATCAGAGCAAGCTCTTGACACACAAAGAGTTTAAAGATCTTGGAATCTAACAAAGATGAGTAAGAAGGATATTGGAGTAAAGATCCCAGTTCTTGACAAAGACAGTTATCACCACTGGAAGGTGAAAATGCACCTTCATCTACTCTCCCAAGATGAAGGTTATGTAAACTGCATTGAGAATGGTCCTCACATTCCCCACAAAGTAGCCACAGTTGCTACGGCCACAATTGCTGTTGGTCAATCCATTCCAAAACCTAGAGCAGAATGGACAATGGAAGACACAGAAGAAGTCCACAAGGATAAGAAGGCTATGAACATTTTGTTTAATGGTCTTGACAAGGATATGTTTGATAATGTGATAAATTGTTCAACTGCCAAAGAGGTTTGGGACACAGTTCAGCTGCTGTGTGAAGGTACAGAACAAGTAAAAGAGAACAAAATGCAGCTTCTCATTCAACAGTATGAGTACTTTCATTTTGAAGAGAATGAATCTTTAAATGACACATTTAATAGATTCCAAAAGCTGTTGAATGGACTGAAGCTGTATGGTAGAGTGTACCAGGTGAAGGATTCAAATCTTAAATTTTTGAGATCCTTACCAAAGGAATGGAAACCCATGACTGTTTCCTTAAGAAACTCTCAGGATTATAAGGACTTTACTCTTGAAAGATTATATGGAATCTTGAAGACTTATGAACTAGAGTTGGAACAGGATGAGGTATTGGAGAGGGGGAGAAAGAAAGGAGGTTCAGTTGCATTGGTAGCTGAAAATGAGAAAGCATGCAGAAAAGAAACTGTGAGATCTACATCAAGCTCCAAAGATGGTGTAAGAAATCCAGAATCAGACAAGGGTAAAGAGCAAGTTGCTGAAAATGAAGACAACTCCAGTCAAGATGACTCTGATGGTATTGATGAGCATCTTGCATTTCTGTCCAGGAGATTTGCAAAGATGAAGTTCAGGAAAAACACTAGAGCCACTAAACCCTATAAGAACATGGTGGACAAATCCAAGTTCAAGTGTTTTAATTGTGGTATAAGTGGACACTTTGCAAGTGAGTGCAGAAAGCCAACCTCTGAAAAGAAGAAATTTGAACAAGTAGATTACAAAAAGAAATATTTTGATCTGCTCAAACAGAAGGAAAGGGCTTTCATTACTCAAGAAAAGGACTGGGCAGCTGATGGAGATGAAGAGGATGAAGATGTGGATTATGTCAACCTTGCTCTCATGGCTGATTCTGAAGAAAACGAAGTTAGTTCATCAAGCAATCAGGTAATCACTACTGATTTAACACAGCTTACTAAAGAAGAGTGCAATGATGCTTTCAATGACATGTCTACTGAATTGTATCATTTGCGTGTGTCTCTTAAATCTCTTGCTAAAGAAAATAGTAGGATCAAAGAGAACAATCTGTTTTTAAGTAATAGAAATACTGTGTTAGAAGATAAGTTGATTGACCTAGAGAAAACCAAATTGCATTGTATATCTGTTGAGAATGAACTAGCTGAATCTGTTAAGAAAGTAGAAATACTTTCCAATCAATTAGAGAAAGAGCAAGAGGTGATTAAAGCCTGGAAAACATCTAGGGATGTAAGTGCTCAAATTGCCAAAGTCCAAGGAATTGAATCATTCTGTGAAACTGCCTGGGATAAAAATAAAAAGAAACTGGAATTAATTGATGGACTGTCAACGGATGTGGAATCAACGGATGATGAAAGTTATCCGTTGAAGGAAGAAAAGGAACATCCGTTGAAGGTTCCTCAATTAAAACAGGCAGATGTTTCTAAAAGAGAAAATCTAAAGAAACTCAACAAAAAGTTTGGTTCAACTTCAAAGAACTTTGTCAAAGAAGAAGCAAGCACATCCAAAGATGTCAGAAAGGTGAATGTAGGGCACATGACCTTAGAACAGTTAAACAATAGGCTCAAGATGGTTGAGGATAAAAAGGAATCCAAAAGGAAATCCAACAGAAATGGGAAGGTAGGAGTTAACAAACATAACAATTACACACCTGATAAGTATGCTCCTAGAAAAAGCTGTGTGCATTGTAGTAGTGTTAATCATCTATCTGCTAATTGTAAATCTATTAAGAAATCTCCCATAACTGTACCCTCTTCCATGCCTAACATGTCTGTATCACCTCTACATGCTATGCCTGTTATGTCTCAACAAAATCCTTATGCACATTTTGCAAACATGCCATATTTTAACAATCCTTATCTTGCTGCATTCAGTATGCCTCAATTGCCATACAATATGCCAATGTGGAATAACATGTATGCACAATCCATGCCTAATAATTCTATAAATGTGCTGGATAATGTTGTGACTAACCCTACACCTCAACCAACCACATCTAAGACCAAGGTTGACTCAAACTCACCTAAGTCTAAAGATGCAGGAGGAATGAAGTCTAGGAGAAAGGCTAACAAGAATGGACCCAAGGAAACTTGGGTACCAAAATCAAATTGATTGATTTTGTGGTGTGCAGGAAAATAGAAGAAATCTATGGTACTTGGACAGTGGCTGTTCAAGACACATGACTGGAGATTTCTCCCTGCTCACAGAGTTTAAAGAGAGAGCTGGCCCCAGCATAACCTTTGGAGATGACAGCAAAGGGTTTACTATGGGATATGGCTTGATTTCAACAAGGAATGTCATCATTGAAGAAGTTGCATTAGTTGATGGTCTCAAGCACAACTTACTGAGTATCAGTCAACTATGTGATAGAGGGAATACAGTTTCCTTCAATTCTGAAGCCTGTGTTGTCACTAGTAAGAAAGACAACAAAGTGGTTCTAACTGGAGTTAGAAAAGGAAATGTGTACTTAGCTGACTTCAACTCTACAGATGCAGAATCTATTACTTGTCTCTTCAGCAAAGCAAGTTCAGTTGAGAGTTGGCTATGGCACAAGAAGCTATCCCATTTGAATTTCAAGACAATGAATGATCTAGTCAAAAAGGACTTAGTAAGAGGAATTCCTCTTGTTGAATTCTCAAGGGATGGTCTGTGTGATGCTTGTCAGAAAGGCAAACAAAGGAAAGCATCATTTCAGAAGAAGCTTGAAATAACAATTGATGAACCATTACAGCTGCTACATATGGATTTGTTTGGACCAGTCAATGTATTGTCAATAGCAAGAAAAAGATATTGCTTAGTGATTGTAGATGATTTCTCAAAGTTCTCATGGGTCTGTTTTCTTGGATCAAAGGATGAAGCAAGTGAAATCATTATCAATCACATCAGGCAAGTCAATAATCATCCTGACTTGAAGGTAAGAAACATCAGGAGTGACAATGGAACTGAGTTCAAGAATTTGACATTAAGGCTGTTCTGTGAAGAAAATGGAATCATGCATGAGTTCTCAGCTCCAAGAACACCTCAGCAAAATGGGGTAGTTGAAAGAAAGAACAGATCTTTAATTGAGGCTGCCAGAACAATGCTTGAAGAATCAAAGTTACCAACATATTTTTGGGCTGAAGCTGTTAATTGTGCCTGTTTCACTCAAAATATTTCTTTGATCAATCAAGCTAAAGGCATGACTCCTTATCAGTTGTTCAAGAAAAGAAAACCAACTCTAAACTTTCTTCATGTCTTTGGATGTAAATGTTTTATACTGAGGAATCAATCTGACCATAAAGGGAAGTTTGATGCAAAGGCTGATGAAGGAATATTTGTTGGTTATTCAGCTGGAAAATCTTATAGGGTCTACAATCTAAGAACCAACATTGTTATGGAATCTGTGCATGTTGTGTTTGATGATAAAAAGATTGATGGACTAACAGATGAGGAACATTATGAGAGACTCAAATTTGACAATATTGAAATATATTGTGATGATAGTGAAGAAGAGATTGATGGAGACGACACTTCAAAAGGAATACAAAATTTGCCCCTGGATAATGCACAAAATTCAGCATCCGTTGAAAGACATTGTGCATCATCCGTTGAAGTACTTAATGAAGCATCCGTTGATCATAGCTCATCAACTGATAATCAATTTACATCATTAATTGATGGAACTCCAAGTTCCCTGCAAAGGACCAACAACTCAGGGGGAGTTTCAACTAATCAAAACTCTATCTCACATCATGACAATACTGAGATCACCTCATCTAGAGCTCATCTTCCACCTCAAAGGAAATGGACCAAGAATCATCCCTTTGAACTGATCATTGGTGATGCATCATCTAAAGTGCAAACAAGAAGAGCTACTCAAGATGAATGTCTGTATAGTAGTTTTCTATCTCAGGAGGAACCTAAGAAAGTGGAAGAAGCCTTATTGGATCCAGATTGGATATTAGCTATGCAGGAAGAGCTAAACCAATTTGAGAGAAACCAAGTTTGGAAGCTGGTACCCAAACCAAAGAACAAGAGTCCTATTGATACAAAATGGGTATTCAGAAATAAGATGGATGAAAATGGCATTATCATAAGGAATAAAGCCAGATTGGTTGCTAAAGGCTATTCTCAGCAAGAGGGAATAGATTTTGATGAGACATATGCTCCTGTTGCAAGACTTGAAGCTATCAGAATCTTTCTAGCCTATGCAGCCCATGCCAATTTCAAAGTCTATCAAATGGATGTCAAGAGTGCATTTCTAAATGGAAAATTAGAGGAAGAAGTCTATGTAAGTCAACCTCCAGGATTTGAAGATCCAAATTTTCCAGACTATGTGTATTATCTGTTGAAAGCACTCTATGGACTGAAGCAAGCACCTAGAGCCTGGTATGAAACATTATCAAAATTTCTTTTGGAGAATCACTTCACTAGAGGTACTGTTGATAAAACTCTCTTCTTTAGAAATGTTAATGGCTCTAGTATACTTGTTCAAATTTATGTAGATGACATAATATTTGGTTCTAAAGATAATAAACTTTGTAAAAAGTTTGCTAAGCTAATGCAAAGTAATTATGAAATGAGCCTAATGGGAGAACTAACCTATTTTCTTGGTTTACAAATTAAACAAGTTAGTAATGGAATTTTCATTAGTCAAACTAAATATATTCATGATCTTTTAAAGAAGTTTGACTTAATGGAATGTTCATCTGCAAAAACTCCCATGGCCACTGCCACCAAACTTGAATTAAATAAGACTGAAAGGTCTGTGGACATTACAAGTTATAGAGGCATGGTTGGTTCACTTTTATATTTAACTGCTAGCAGACCAGATATAATGTTTGCTACATGTCTGTGTGCTAGATTTCAAGCTGATCCTAGGGAGTCTCACTTAATTGCTATCAAGAGAATTTTCAGATATCTCAAGGGTACACCAAATTTAGGAATTTGGTATCCTAGAGAATCTGGCTTTGATCTAATTGGTTATTCAGATGCAGACTATGCAGGTTGCAAAATAGACAGGAAAAGTACAACAGGCTCCTGCCAATTCCTAGGAAACAAGCTTGTATCATGGTTTAGCAAAAAGCAAAATTCAGTCTCTACTTCTACAGCTGAGGCTGAATACATTGCTGCTGGAAGTTGCTGTTCTCAAATGTTATGGATGAGGAATCAACTCCTTGATTATGGACTTCATGTTGATAGAATACCTATCTTTTGTGACAACACAAGTGCCATAGCCATAACAGAGAAACCTGTGCAGCACTCAAGGACCAAGCACATTGATATTAAGTACCACTTCATCAGGGAGCATGTCATGAATGGTACAGTGGAACTACATTTTGTTCCAAGTGAACAACAAATTGCTGACATATTTACCAAGCCACTTGATGAATCAACATTCACAGGATTGGTAAGTGAGCTAGGTATGCTTAATTACTCTTAAAATTCATGTCTTCTTTGCAATTTGATGTGAAGCCTGAAATATATTAGTTGCTAGAACAAATTTGACTTTTAACAAAGTTTATTCCATCAACGGATGTTCCCTATCCGTTGAAAGTCAAAATTGCTCTATCAACGGATATTCATTATCCGTTGAAAGACAAGTATATCTCTGGAACTTTTATCCGTCAACGGATAAAGCTGAAGTACCTTTCAACGGATGACAATTTACATTATCCGTTGAAATGTCACATCAGACGTTTGAGGTGTTTCACAGCCGTTGATTCTATTTTCTTAACCGTTGATACCATACATACATCTGTATGTATTGGTTTTAAAGGTAGTTATTAGAATACTTACAGTTTATTCTTAAACGGCTGAAATTCACTAACACCTATTTATTGATTAATCCTTTATTTATTTCTTTTTCTTTGAAAGCATATAAGCCCTTCTGATTGTTCATTATTACTTTACGCTTTCTTAGAATTTCAAGCATTTACCATTTTCTCTCTGCAAAACCTTCAAGTTATTCTCTGCAATTTCTACTCATAACAATGGCACCAGTCGTGAAGATTATGTCTCAATCTGGGTTCATCTACGAGAAGAACAATTTCATAGCTCTGGTAGAAAAGAATGAAGCCCACTCAGATTATCACAAAATGATGGACTTCATCAAAAACTGTAAACTTAGCTATGCAATGCTGGAAGCCCCAACGATTTTCTGTGAAGTAGTTGAGGAGATTTGGACAACTGCTGAGTTCAACTCCATGGATATGACTATCTCCTTCACTCTCAAAGGTAAAAATCACTGTATTAACTGTGATGACTTACAAGCATGTTTTAAATTACCTGAAAACAATGCCATGACACCACACACTGATAGTGATGTATCCAGCATGTTAGATTCCATAGGTTACTCTCTTAACTCTACTAATTTAGGGGGTATTAGACGAAAAGGCCTTAGGAAAGAATGGAGTTTTCTTGGGGATGCCTTCATAAAGGTTTTCTCTGGGAAAATTAGTAATTTTGATGCCATAACTTCATCTCTTGTTAATATGTTCTATATGCTTGTTTCTGATAGGTACTTTAACTTTAGCAACTATGTGATGCTAGAATTAGGTACTAGATTAGGTAACAAAGCTAATAGACCTAATAACATCTATTATGCTAGATTCTTTATGTTATTGGCTAACCATGTTGCTGAAGGTTTAGTCATTATCAATGAGAATAATAAACTCAAGTGCTGGGCACAAGAGAAAAGAGTTCTTGCAGACTTATTGAGAATGGATCTCAACAGCAGTGTGCAATTGGTATATTTACCAATCATGAATGCACCCCAGGTAGGTGAGGTAATTGCTTATACAACTCCTACTTCTTCCAACCCCTCTATTTCTTTATCTTCTAGTATGGCCATGAAATCTGTGTCAATGCCCCAACAGATTTCTACCAAGGTCACCAAATCTAAACTTTCAAAATCCAAGACAAAGAAAACCACCTCTGTTGTTTCTCAAAAGACAACAGTTGTAACAACAACCATTAACCCTGAGGGAAGTGATCAGGGTGTGAGTGGTGAGGGGAGGGGTGAACATCAAAGAAACCCCCAGGATAAGGAAGGAGAGTTGAGTGCTTCCCAAGCTAGCCAAGCCCCAGTTTCTCAAAAAGCTGTGGTGGTTGAAAAGGTTTCTAGCACATCCCTAGTAGCATCCTCCCAAAAGGATGTTACTATTGAAAAGAGTTCCCAACCAGGAACACAGAACAAAAGAGGGAGGGACACTAAAGCCAAACACTCACCTACAAAAGCTTTTATTAGAAGAAAGAAGGCTAGAACCCAATCTTCTACACAGGGTGCACACACTGCACAGATACATCCATCTGTCTCTGTGCCTTCTCAAACTCAGTTTGATGTGACTCCAATAAATGTGGAGTCACAGCTCCATTCTCTCACAATAACTACACATCAATCACCAAATACTTCTTCACCATCTCTGGATGTGGATATGTTATTCCCATCAATTCCTGATTCTCCCTCTTTACAACTCAGGGAGGAGCCCCACTCAAATACAGGTGATCATCATCTTTTAGATGATTTGTTGGATCACCCGCAAATTCTTTCAGATATAATTGAAGGATCTGTATCAACACATATCAAATCAATCTATACAGATTCAACAGTTATATCACTTTCAATTTCATCTTCTTTTCCTTCTTCAACGGATATCACTCATCCGTTGACAAGTGGTTGCTCTTCAACGGATAAGCTTAACAGCAGTTATCCGTTGATAACAACAGTTTCAACTTCAACGGATATTCCACATCCGTTGATAGTCTCTACACAAATAACTGAAATGATTCCAAGTGTAGAAGACATGAATACTGTGCAATCACTTTTAGGATTGAGGGCAGGGAGTGAAAATTTGAGTGAGAGGCTGGGTTGCTCCCAGGCAAAAGGAGAGATTGAGAGCACAAAAATGCATGCTATTTCTTCTAGCATGGCAAAAGTCAGTGAGTGGAGTACCACCTTAGAAGGTGAAGGTGAGGGAGTGAGATGTGTGAGCCAGGGGGAGCCCCTGATGCAAGAACATAGAGAAAAAGAGAGAAAAGCAGGTACAGTTGATACAAGGGTGAAACCAGCCATTGCTCATGAGTCAATGATTGTGGATGATGCTGAAAAGGAAAGACAATTTCAGCAACATTACAAAGCTGTAATTGATAACATTTCCTTGGATGCTGACACTTTTACTCATCCTGTGACAGCCTATCAAATGTTGGCTGCTCAGGGCAATGAGGAGGCAGAAAGGACACTACATCTAGTGCACACAACAGAATCTCTTCAAAGGGATAAAGCTGCTATTAACAGGATGCCTTCTACAGCTGGTGAGCCATCTGAGGAATTTGGAGTAAATTCTGATGATGATGACTCTATTTCTTCTGATGGAAGCATGAACATAGGGGGAGATGAAGACCCTAGTTCCATTCCTAATCTACCTGAATGGGCCCTGACTAAGGAGCATAGAACAGGTGAATTCAATGTCCACTTGGTCAAACAAATCATCACTATTCAACAGGCCATTCAGAACACTTCAAATGCAAATATCAAGGCTATCCTCCAAGCTCACCTGGACTCACTGCATCTCATGAAGTTGCAGAAAGTAAAGCAAAATATGAGTCTAGATGATCTCAGGAAAGATATTGCTGACTTGCAATCCTTCACTTCAGAAAAATTGGATTCAGTCATGCCCTATGGTACTTTGCAGGACTTGGTTTCGAGATTGAAAAAGGAATCAGTTACTGAACAAAGGCTGGCCAAGTTGGAAGACAGAGTTCAAGGAATTGAAGACTCTGTGGCCACCCTTCTTCTCAACCAACAATCTCAAACCAATCTCCTAATGCAGTTGGCAAAAGCACAAGGCTTGACCCCTCTCCTTGATGATAACAAAAAGGGGGAGAATAAAAGGGAAGGGGAAGGAGAGCCCTCTACAAAGATTCAGATATCTAAAGTGCTAGTTCCTGCCATCACTACCTCTCCAATCATTCAAATCAAGGGAAAACCTGATGGAATTGATTTGATTCAGCTAGCAGCAGCTGAAATACAAATGAAAGAACAATGGAGGAGAATTGATGAAAGGTTGCAATTGGTGTTTGGTTCTACACAAGACAAATCAACATCTGTGAAATTTAGCACAAAGATTGAACCAATCAACATGGAGCTCAAGCCAGTAGGGAGAAATAAGGTTGGAGAGACTTCTTTCAAGAATTTAAAACCTATGGTTCTAAAGCCTAACACTAGATCCAGTATGGACTCCACAAAGAATCCCCTAGACTTTGCTCAGATAAAGGAAGTAGACTTTCCTCTTCCAAAACCTGATGGAGACAAAGTTCTAAGTGCAAGCATCATAAAGAAGA
This sequence comes from Apium graveolens, assembly GCF_009905375.1. NCBI lineage: Eukaryota > Viridiplantae > Streptophyta > Magnoliopsida > Apiales > Apiaceae > Apium > Apium graveolens. The sequence goes on from NC_133655.1 coordinate 90,007,424, forward strand.
AGGAGACCAAGGACAAGGGTGAGAGAATGAACATGGCCTTTATCTATAGAGAGGGAAAGAGTATCTGTGTGATGCAAGGACATCCCAAATTTCTAAAGGCTAAAAGGGAAGAAACCAGAAGGTTGAAGAAAGAAGCTGTAAAACTCAAGGCTGACAAAAGAGCACAAGCAAAGCTTGAAAAACAGCTAAAGTCAAGCCAAGTTGAAGAAATGAAAGGAATTGAAGTCAGGGGTGAAGAAAAGATTTCTAACTTAGATGAGGTTCTTGGGAGCATATTTGGTGAAAATATGGAGGAAAGAGAGGAATGGCAGAAGGGAAACAGAAGAAAGGCCAAGGCACACAGAAGGAGTGAAGATAACCCTGAAGATACCAAATCTATATCTAAACCACTACCTTCCATACCTGAACCTTTTGTTGCTGATCCCTCTATAAATATCCATGGTGAACCAATCATTCCAAAAGAGGAACCTATTGATTGGGACAACATCACATTGCCTACCTTTGTAACCAATATACCACTACCAAAGAAACAGAAAAGAAAATCTAAATCTACACCTCCCCTAACCTCTAAGAAATTCACTCAAAAACAAAAACCTAACCCTAAGCCACCCATTTCTAAAGATGATTATGTTCACATCTATGACATAAAAGAAGCTTCAGACATTAATCTCTATCTGGATGAGCTGGAGGAAGTAAGGGGAATAGCTGCCTACAGACAGCTACCAGAGAGATTGGTTTTCAGATATAAGGGAGCTGGGGAAAGAACATGGCCTCTCTACAGGATTCTAAATGAAGGCTACTCTACCTTGATCAGAGTCTTTTCAGCCATCAAAAAGGATTCTGGCTTTACCAGAACAGCCAAGACTGAAATTCTCAACAAGATTGCCAACATAAGGAAGACTTGGAGGGAACCAAATGCTTTGCCCAGAACCTTACTCATACAAGAAAGGGGAACTAAAATTCACAAATCACCTCATTGGTTGATGGAATTTAGAGATGACAAAGGAGTCAGAAGATTTTTCAGACTTGAAGACCAACTCAAGATTGCCAGCAATGAAACTCTCAAGGAAATGCAATCTAAGTTGGATATCAGTGATGAAGATGAAGCTGAATTCTTCAGACAACTCCAACTCCAAATTGAGGAAAATGACAAAGGGCTAGGAAAGAAAACCAGGGAACAAAGAAGAAAATGATGATTTGCTCAGGCTAGAGGAGCACCCTTGGAAATACTGTAAATCTTCAATTACCTCCTAGTACATACACTTTTGCAGCACTTTTTATATTTCTACTTAGTTTCAATTCAAATATTTGTTAAGTGTTTTGTTATCATCAAGTTAACCCTGAATTTATGCCTACAGTTCTTATAGACATAAATAGGGGGAGATTGTTAGGAATATATGTGCATTAGTTTGATGATATGTTTAACAAAACACTTAAGTAGAAATTTAGTGTCTGTAGCCTCAACGGATAAGACCACTTTGGCTATCCGTTGATGGTGTAGCTTTACTTAGAAATAAGTCTAGTATTGTAGCATATTTCAGTCTCTGTATTTAAAATTGTAATTCTTAGAAGTTGAGAGAAACTATGAGTCATGTTGACTACTAGATGATATGCAGATAGGAAGGCCAATTGTAAATATTTCATGCCTTGTAATTTTGTATAAATGAAGTGGTATCAACGGATGACTTAAAGACCTTCAACGGATGAGAAGCTAAGCTTCAACGGATGTCTCTAAAGCTTCAACGGATAACATCCTTCAACGGATGAGAGCATCAACGGATGAAAGCTTCAACGGATAACATCCTTCAACGGATGAAGTCATCAACGGATGAAAGCTTCAACGGATGTTCTGCTAATTAGCCGTTGATAAGTGGTAGTTGTACCTACAAACAGAGGCACGTGGGTTGACAGAGAAAACCTGAGATGTGGTAGCCGAATTTCAGGATCAACAGAAAAAGCAGCCGTTCTTCTTTAGTACAAAGTTGCAATAGTCAACAAAGTACTTGAGTGAACAGGAAAAGAAGCAAGTGAAGAACTTATCTTACTATTGTAATTTTATATTGTTTTTCACTTGTACACTTGGTAATATATATAAACCAAGAAGAAGCTAGTAATTAGAGAGAGATTTTCCAGAGCTGTTAAGAAATATCTTGAGAGAAAATTCATCTAGTTTGTACTAGGATGCAGCTGTGATCAACATTGTTGAACACAGATTTTCTAATATACCATCTCTGGTGGAACAACAAATCCACCAGAAAAGTTTTTAAAGTGTGTTGTGTTCTTTACATTTTGTGTTTGAATATATATCTGTCTGCATTAGCTCAAAGCAATTCATACACTTGTTCATCTAGAACACACTGCTTTAATAAACTTCTCAAAACTTGAAAAAGTTTTGAGATTTACATTCAACCCCCCCTTCTGTAAATCTCATTATTAGTCCTCTAGGAATAACAGTTATATTGGTCCTTTTGAAATTCTAAATCAAGTAGGAAGAGTAGCCTATGAGTTGGCTCTACCGCCTCAATATCAGCATGTTCATAATGTATTCCACGTGTCTTTGCTTAAAACGTATAATTCGGATGTCAATCATGTGATAGAGTATGAGCCGTTAGAAATTCAGAAAGATTTGTCTTATGTGGAGCAACCTGTCAAGATACTCGACTAGCAAGAGAGGAGTCTTAGAAATAAGTCAGTAATATGGTAAAAGTGCTTTGGAGGAATTACAAGGTCGAAGAATCGACATGGGATCTAGAGTCTAATATGCGTAATCGGTATCCTCACTTATTCTCCTAGATTCTGAGGACATAATTCTTTAAGGGGGAGAGGATGTTACAACCACTATATTCTTAGTTGAATTATGTGTATATATTTTTATATACATCAAAAGCGAGTCAATTATGTGCTTGTATGAGTCATAAGGGTTATAATTTATGAATTGTAAATTAAACATTTATATGGAAAATTTTGAGAAAAGAAATTCCTTTATTTGAGTAGTTTGTGATATATAATTAAAGATATTAGTTTATGAAAATTCTTTATATAAAAACTTGTTCCTTTAAATTTTTGAAAGTGATCTAAAAATGTTTCTAAAATCCTAAACTATTTTATGGTACAACTTTTGTGATTTATAGATTTATATTTTTATTTATAAAATTTTTTCTCTAAAATTATATTTGATTAAATAGATTAATAATTTTCCATTTACCATGATAACCTTGCATGCAAAAATCCACTTAATTGAAGGGAGGGGTATTGTTGTCAAATCCAACCCCACTAACTTAACTTTGGCTAGTCAATTCCTAAGTTGCCCTTGCATGCAAACCTTGTTAGTTCTAGAAGAGGTATAAAAAGGTAAATTCTTATTCCAATATCATCAAAACCTCCACCATATCATCACCTTATATCATTTCACCACTTACACACACCATCTCACCCTCCTCCCTCCTCTTTTCTCTCTCTCGGCCGAAGCCAAGCCCCTTTGTTCATTTTTCTTCAAAAATTATTGCAAGAAATCATCCTCTAAGCTTTGATCACTTGTTTAGTAAGTTAAATATTAAGTGCACTACTTGGTTTAAGCTTGCATGTTGAGTTTTGAGTGAGCCTGATGTTGAAAACCTTGATTCTCATGAGTTTAAGGTTCAAAACAAAGGCAAAGCATCAAGAGTGGAAATGATTATATGTTGAGGGACTTCCTTGCCATTTTGTACGATCATTTCACTCCTTCCCATTCGGTAATGACTCTTTAAGATCCGAATGGAGTAGAGTTTTATGTTCTTTATTTGTGATTAAATGTTATGTGAAGAAGTCTTGATTGCATGTTGCTATAAAGCCGAACTTTTGATGGATCATGATCTTTAAAACCCTTGCATATCATGAAATACTTGGGATATTGTATGTTAAATGATTGCATGTTAAATTTACACTCAAAATCTTTGAGTACTAGGAGTGCATGTTGAAAACTAGACTATATACTTGATTGTAGCCTTAAATTCGATTATATGCCCTTGGTTATAACTTGATTTGCTAAAAAAATGAGTATACTTTTCTTGAAAAGTGCTTTATTATGACAAAATATAGTTTGTACAGTGGTTTAATGAGTATAATAAATTGTTATTGCGTTTGCATGTTGTTATAGATATTCGTTTTGTGCATGAGTACTCGAAAATGTGATTTAAGTGTTAGTCTTGCTACTTTTTTTTTGTATAATTTGGTCATGGTGCATTAGGGTATGAATGATATCCACCACGTGTTAGTGGGTTAGATGAGAGTATTAGCATAGTAATTATGCTTGGTTGAATATTGGGTTCATGGTTTATAAGTGGGAGTTAAGGTGGAAGGGTTAGTATAAGGTTTATCTTTTTCCAGAATTTTGCACTAGTTTGTAGGATAGTTTTGATTGGGCATTCTTTGGGAATTTCGAGGCCCAAGCCACCAGAAGTTAGGAATTGACCTATAATTGATCCCAGAAGCTTTAAAGGTAAGAAACCAACTTATTTAGTTAGGTGCACAAGTCGAATCATGAATTCTGGTCAGAACAGAGACAGCTTGAGTGAGGAGCACTTTTAAGCTTAGAAAGTGGTGTCATTGGTAGGCCCTCATTAGTCCTTGCTTAGCATTGATACTAGGTAGTTTTTGGGAGGTTTTTCAAGCCATAATTCGAAGGTTGAGAGTTGAAACCAAGAGTATAAAGTGAGTTCAAATCAGGGAAGTTTGAGTGTCACTAGAAAAGGGGAGAGCCATCTTTGAGAATAGGCCCAAGGAGGCCTATATTGAGCCTTGATGTCATTCTAGGTGCACAAGTTAGATTTATGACATGAGATTCTATGGTAGTAATTTGAGTGTCAAACCTTGAGTGGAAGGGGAATCATTGTCACTTAGTACCATTCAGTGTCACCTAATAGTTGCACTTAGGAACACATTGTCCTTGCACTTAGATTTTGCATTCTCAGAGATGAGGCCTGAGTTGACCATTGAGTCTAACTGTTAGTAAGAGGTCATAAGAAGGTTAGGCCATAGATTTGTCTAAGTGAAATGGATTTTGGCTGGTAAAGGCACTTCAAAATTTGAAGAGCTAGTTGGGTTGCACTAGACTAGTTAGCACTTCGAGTCAATTGTGTTGGTTAAGTGAAATCATTTTATACTCAATAGCGCACCATTATATCAATGTTGTATATTATGTGATTAAATGTATTATGTGATCCTAAAAGATTATTTGAGCATAATAAGTGATAAGTAAAGAGTCTAATGTGTAGTTAGGCCCAAGTGCCGATATGATTTGAAATCTTTAACTAGGATGGACTTTTTGTGAGAGTGTGTCTTGATGAGGTCTAATACTTTGTGTAGGCTCAGGAGAAGATAGTAAACTTTACGTCAAAGTCGAGTAGTGCTCCCGGTTGCTTCCATGATCAAGACGAGAGTTAGGCCATCCTTCTTAAGGCAAGTGTTTCCCCCTTGTCAATTCTATTTTTGTACAAGTATTTTGCCCTCATCGTTCTAGTGATGTTTTTATTAAGACATATATATATTGCAAGTGTACCGAACCAATCTTATGAATCATGATAGCATGCTCGTATAATGATCGTTAATATTATTGTCACCGTGATATATCGTTACAAATATTCTGATTTTAGATTGAGATATTGCAAATGGTGTGTCATGCTTACGGTTATTGGACTTGTTTTGAGTTTGTTAATGCGCTTATAAAAATCACACCCTTATAAACTATAAAACCTCATATGCTATGATCATGTAATCTCTCTTGATTAACCGCTATTCATTTTTACTCTTACACCTCCGAGTTACCAACTCTTTACATAAATCCTTACAATCATACCCAATTTTTGTCACTAGATATATCCCATATATAAACCTCAAATTTGAGACCTCTATCTTGTGGAACAACGTTATGACTCTTTTTCAATACTTTCTTCCTTGGTTATCAAACCTTTGCTGACTATCCTTAAAAAACCTGCTAGTGAGATGTCACATCATTCTGATAAGAGTTTCTTAACTCGAAATCCTTGATAGATGATTTAATCCCCTTTTTATTTAGATCTTTGTAAAGTTCTCCTTGGCATCAGTTTTATAAAAGATAATTGCTCTTTAAATAAAAGAATGTTTTCTTGAGATTGGTGAATTGGACTAAGACGCAAGTCCTTTTCACACTTATCATGTTAGGCTTATAAGATGCCTAGAGATCCCATTAAATTGTTAAGAACCTAGTGATGTTCGGGATTGCTTCGCGGCTGATCACCGGCTGTAATCTGTAGTGTCATAAAATGATTTTGAGCAATGTTTTGGGTTACAAATGTTTCAACTTGAATAATGATGCTATACACCTCAATTAAGATGTTAAATTCTATTTTATGATATACCTTGTTGAGCGCTTGGCTCACTTCTTGCCTTTCATTTATGTCATTTCAGCTAGCAAGTATGGTTAGATTCAAGCATACTACTCGTAAGTCTAGCGGTGGAGTTGTTGAGGCTTATGTGAGAGCTGAGGTAGTATAGTTGGTGTCTGTGTAAGGACCGGTAGCTTTATATATATATAAGTTGTAATAGTTATAGTGTTGGACTGTTCAAACAATGAACCTTTGTGATCTTGGATTATGTTGTTAACAGCCGTTTGTAATAACTTTGTATTTATTCAGTTATATTTTTTTAGTGTTATTTTGGGCCTGTGACAATAAATTTCTCATATAGTATTTTCATATTGTACATTATTATGTTGGGCATTATATCTCATACTTGTTTTCTTAAATTGACACAACAAAATAGTGAATCAAGATGCCTATCATCAAACTCACGGCCAATAAACGGGTAGGAAATGACTAACTTTTTTGTAGGATGTTTGGTGTAGTACCCCAAGTAGATCGAATAAGCTAGATTGGTTTTCAGTTATTTTTAGTCCGGCTTAGTTACAAGTATGACTTATGTAAGATAATAATGAAGAAATGTATATTTGGCCACGGTCTAACCTTGAATAAAGGTTACACCTGTGGTAAGACTTAATCACTTTTGGGTCTGTAATAATTATCACTTCGTGGATTGATACACTCTAGTAATGAATTGTTTATTTCTAAGACAATAACCTGTAAGTGTGTGTATGTTGATAAGTGTGTGGTCATAAAGGTGTGAGTATTTATATGTTCTTGTACGAGATAAGTGTTATACAAGATTGAAGATGGTGTGGCCTCTTAGATCCCTGACCCCGGATTTTGGGGCGCCACAGAAATGGTATCAGAGCCTTAGGTTATCAAATCTTGGAAATAATAGGAAATAATATACGTAGACATTAGAATAATAATAATAATCAATTAGAACTTAAATCGAGTTCGTCTTCAGATTCCATGGGTAGTCTTGACAATTTTACCCTCAAGGGAGGTCAGTAACACCTTGCATATTATGTCAGGTACTACTGGAGCTTATGGGGGAGGTTAACCCTGTTGAGGACATTATGGCCCCTAAGCGTGACCCTACTCCTGAGCCACAGGACCCACCTATTGATGACTCAGATGATGACCCTACCAAGGATCCCCCGGAGGAGGAGACTGATTTCCCTACCCCTATAGCTGATGATGTTGAGGTGCCCCAGGGCGATGGCGTAGACTGGACATACATAGAGATGTAGCTTCTCCTGACCGTTCACCCTCCCACACCTCAACCAAGGATGCTGAGCCCTTTGCCCTATACTGATGAGGACGAGGATGACGAGATGGAGGCACAGACCTACGAGACTCATGACATATCCCCTAGTGACCCGGACTCACCCTTACCACCACTAGCGACCATAAATGTAGTTGTGCATGACTAGATAATGGCTCATCTTAATACTGAGATCAACGCGGAATCTGCCCGCATTGTGGAGCTACGACATGAGCTGACCGCCAAGAGACCTATCAGGCTAAGCTACCCCGGGGACTTCAGGGCTGCTTCCCCGACTATAGCTCACCGGGAGATTAATGGGATTGAGCTCCGTACTCGAGTGCAGATGAGGATGACAGCGATGGGAAGATATATTTCAGTAGTTGATGTTAAACTGATGCTAGCAGGAGCGATGAGGAGGGTTAGAGACCTCACGCGCAGTGACTTAGACTGATAGACCGATGACCACTTATGGACCTTGTAAATAATTGGGTGACTTGTCACCAATTTTGTTAGGATAGCTAGTTGCAGATAATATTCCTAGCCCTTCAGGGTACCTAGTGTATGTATTTGTATTTCAGTATTCATGATTATGTATTTAATGTAATATATTCAGGACCCCGTGTGGATTTGGATGGTTGTTATTTTCCCCAAGAAATAGTCTTGAAGACCCTATATTATATTATCTAGCAGTTAATAAGAAATTGTCTTACCATATTATTGCACCTTGATAGAAGCATGCTAAATATTTAAATAGCATTCTTACCTATAAATGAATTAACCCAAATGTAAAACTATGCTACCGTATTGACATAATTTTCATTATCAGAACAATGCCACCCCGTAGAAGAGGAACTAGGGAACAACCCGCAGAATCTGTCAATCAATGACAAAATGAGCCCGACCATATAGTGAATGAGGAAAGTGAAGAGGACCTAGACTTTAATGAATTTGATGAAGAAGGATATGTAGAGGAAGAAGCTAAGGATATCCATCAGGGGGAAACCCTATGAATGAATTCATGAAACTTTTAAGGGCCAATCTGAACCAACAGCCCCTTCCACCATAACCACATGTTTTTTAACAAACTGCTGCTACCACTTTCAGGGCGTTTAAGGCTCTCAAACCCTCGCAGTTTTTAGGATCTGCCGACCCCGTTGAGGCACGGGCATGGATTAAAGAAAAAGGGAAGTCCTTCGAGATACTACGTGTTGAAGAGCGACAAAAGACCATCTTCTCCTCTTACATGATGAAGGGGGAAGCTAACTACTGGTGGGAGTCCAAGCGTAACCTCGAGACTGATATTGTGATCCCATGGGATAGATTTACCCGGTTATTCTTAGACAAGTACTTTTCTAGGTTTATGGAGACTTAGATGGAGATTAAGTTTCTAAAGCTGAAACATGATAGAATGACGGTAGTGGGATATGAGGCCAAGTTTATTGAGTTGTCAGTATTTGTACCAGAATTTGTGAATACCGAAGAGAAAAAGGCATGAAAGTTTCAGCTTGGTCTAAAACAGTGGATCCAGAACTGAGTAGCAATGCTAGAGCTGACGGATTATGCCACCCTAGTGTAGAAAGCCTCGATTGTTGAAGCAGGTAGTGAACAGAGTTTGAAAGAGAAGGAAAGTAGGAAAAGGAAGATAGGAAGTCAAGGAGGAGGAGGAACCGGAAACAGGAGGCTTCCGAGCAGGGGAGTGGTGTCCCAACCTGTGAGAGGCCCAGGATTTAGAAAGGCCCCAAGTGAGAGCGTTGGCTAGGGAAGCAGACCATCTAGGGTGACATTTCACAACCATCCCCGCAACCCTATACCAGAGTGTCGAACATGCGGAAAGAGGCACCATAGAGTGTGTGTCCAGATAAGAGCCCCTCCGAAGTGCTTCAAGTGCAACCAACTAGGACACCTTACCCCAAGTTGCCCACAGCCAAAATTGACATGTTTCTAGTGCGGAAAGATATGGCACGTAAGGAATGACTGCCCCACCAACCGGCCACCGGTTTCAGGAATGAGCAGAGCCGTATTTCAACATGACTGTTCAGGACGCTGTCGGAAACACCTATATGATAGCAGGTACCCTTCTGTTAAATTCTGAATGTGCAAATGTCTTATTTGATTCCGGAGCGACCAAGTCTTTCATATCTCGAAATTTTGTTAAGAAGTTAAATCTTATTATTATACCCTAACGTGAAGTATTACAAGTAGAAATAGCGAAACGAGAAATCATTCTTGTGAATCAAGTACAACTTAGATGCAAGTTAAAACTAGAATGTAAAGTCTTTGAGGTTGACTTAATCTCATTTGCTTTAGGATAATTCAATGTAATCCTAGGAATGGACTGGTTATCCAGTAATGGGGCGCATATAGATTGTGAGAGAAAGAGGGTTAGGATAAGAGTGCAAAATGGAAAGGAGAAGTTAAATCTTAATATTATACCCATATGTGAGGTATTAAAAGTAGAAATAGCGAACTGAGAAATCATTCCTGTAAATCAAGTACACGTTAGATGCAAGTTGAAACTAGAAAGGAAAGTCTTTGAGGTTGACTTAATCCCATTTGCATTAGGAGAATTCGATGTAATCCTAGGAATGGATTGGTTATCCAGTAATGGAGCACAGATAGATTGTGAGAGAAAGAAGGTTAGGAAAAGAGTGCAAAATGGAAATGAGATAGTGTTTAAAGGTCAACGACAAACCCACAAATTTCTAACCATGATTCAAGATAAGAGATTGGTACAGAAGGGTTACGAGGCCTACATGGCTTATATGATGGATACTAAGAAGGCAGTTCCCAACATACAGGACATACCCATAGTAAACGAATTCGAGGATGTGTTACCAGAGAACTTACCAGGATTGCCACCCGATAGAGAAATAGAATTCTCTATAGAATTAGCACCAGGGACGACACCAGTATCTGAGGCCCCCTATAGACTAGCCCTAATTGAGATGAAAGAACTAGCTTCTCAACTACAAGAATGGTTAGATAACGGAATAATAAGACCTAGTGTGTTACCATGGGGTGCACCAGTGCTGTTTGTAAAGAAGAAGGATGGTAGTATGAGATTATGTATAGACTATCGAGAATTGAACAAGCTGACCATAAAAAAATAGGTACCCTCTCCCTAGGATTGACGACCTATTCGACAAGCTCAAAGGTGTTGTGCATTTTTCCAAAATAGATTTGAGGACATGACATCACTAGTTGAAAATCAAGCCTGAAGATATACCAAAGACTGCCTTTCGCACTAGGTATGGACATTACGAGTTCATAGTCATGTCATTCGGGTTAACCAATGTACCCATAGCCTTTATGGATTTGATGAACATAGTAAGAAGTACCTAGACATATGTGTGATAGTCTTCATAGATGATATTCTAATCTACTCAAAGACAGAGCAAGAATATGCTGAACATTTGAGGATAGTCTTAGAAATCTTGAGGAATGAAAGTTGTATGCCAAGTTCTAAAAATGTGAGTTTTGGTTAAAGAAAGTTTAGTTCTTAGGGCATGTGGTGAGTAGCAAGGGAATTTTAGTCGACCCCGCCAAGATAGAGGCGGTATCCAATTCGGAGAGACCGACTACCCCAACCGAGGTTAGGAGTTTTGTGGGCTTAGCAGGATATTACCGGAGATTCGTGCAAGACTTTGCCAAGATAGCCGGCCCATTGACTAGGCTTATCGGGAAAATATAGAAGTTTGTGTGGATAGAGAAATGTGAAGAAAGCTTTCAAGAGCTGAAAAGGAGACTGGTGTCAACACCAGTACTCGCTCTTCCCAATGGAAAGGGAGAGTTTGTGATATACAGCGATGCCTCGCACAAGGGGCTAGGATGTGTGCTTATGCAGCACGAGAAGGTTATTGCATATGCCTCTCGGCAGTTGAATGAATATGAGATAATGTACCCTACCCACGATCTAGAATTAGCAGCCATAGTGTTTGCCCTGAAAATCTGGAGACACTACCTATACGGGGAAAATGTGAGATTTACACAGACCATAAGAGCCTCAAGTATATTTTTACTTAGAAAGAATTAAACATGAGATAGAGGAGATGGCTAGAACTGATTAAAGACTATGATTGTGAAATCCTGAAGAGAAAAGTAGCAGATTGGGTGAAAAAATGCCTGACATGTCAGAGAGTAAAGGCTAAAGATCAACGACCGAGTGGACTATAACGACCCCTGGAAATTACGGAATGGAAATGGGAGCATAGAGTCATGGATTTTGTGACAGGCCTGCCAAGTACAAAAACCAATCACGATGCCATATAGGTTATCGTATATAGGTTGACCAAGTCCGTGCACTTCCTGCCAATTAACGAAAGGTACACCATAGATAAGTAAGTGGATATTTACCTGAGAGAGATCATAGTGAGGCATGGGGTTCCCATTGCCATAGTGTCGGATAGGGATCCAAGGATTAACTCCCGATTTTGGAGAAGCTTTAAAGAGTGTGTAGGCACTAGACTGAATATATGAGTACCGCTTACCACCCCTAAATAGATGGGAAAAGTGAAAGGACTATCCAGACCCTAGAAGATATGCTGAAGGTATGCACCATTGACTTTAAAGGAAATTGGGATGACCATTTACCCCTGATCGATTTTTCCTACAACAATAACTATCACGCTAGCATAGGAATGCCCCCGTATGAAGCTCTTTAAGGAAGAAGATGCCGCTCTCCCTTATGTTGGGATGAAGTTGGAGAACATAAAATTCTAGGACCCGGGTTGCTCTAGAAGACCCGAGAGACGATGTGATTCATCAGAAAGAGGTTGGTATCGGCTCAAGACAGACATAGGAAATACGCCGACCAGACCAGGAAAGATAGAGAGTATGAAGTGGGATATTCAGTATTATTGAAGGTATCTCCATGGAAATGAGTGAAGAGATTTGGGAAGAAAGGGAAACTGAGTCCCAGATTCATAGGACATCCAATATCCAGGTTCGAAATATAATAATTTTATGATATTTTACTTTAGAAGTTGAAATATGTGTGATTGTATATATGGACCTTATATGATTTGTAGGGTGATGGTGTGTGTTCATGCTAATGATATTATCTAGTCGTCCCACATTGAGTAAAATAAAAGGGATGATATCTTTTTCCCTTATATATATTATATTGAGTGCAATGTTTTTAACTTGTGTGTTGGAAGCTTTGGCTTACTTCCCAATTTGGTGAGAATGTGAGCAAAGAAGTGTCCTTAAGCTATAAAATAAATGAACATACTTTTGTAATTGACTTATACTTATATAATGGACTTATTAATGTGCTAGTTTAATTTTAATACATTCTCATTTGTCCCATATTGAGACAAGAATGTGAATTACATAGTCATTCATTTATATGTGTAACTAAATGTATTGAGTTCTTAAGATTGATACATAACTCACTTGTGCAAAGTTAATTTCTCTTTTCCTGATGTCCCACATCGAAAAGAGAAAGGGAAGGAAGACCCTTCACTCACTATTTAAGCTAACATAGTGACATGGGTTCATGATAATTTGGCCTTGAAGCCTTTGCCTTGTCCATTGTTCCTTTAAGCAATTTGAATTTTTGCTTAATTACTGAAAGGAGACTAACATTTTGGCTCTTTCACCAAGTAAAATAGAACAAACACCTAAATTTTTGAATCTTAGCACTTGGTATCTCATGAGCCTCTTTATACATGTTTTTAAAACCTTATTTGAGTCATGGATAGTTAATTGATTTAAGAATGTTAGAGTCCCGCATCAAAAAGATGTGGAACCAAAGAGCCTACAACCCTTATATAAGTGGTAAGAATGTTTGCATTATCAATACAAAAGAGGACAATTTATCCTCCCACATCGAGTAGTTGTGGAAGCTTAAGGTTCAAAGAGCTTACTTAAACATAATGGGTTCCAAGTGTTGATGGTGATTTTTAGCTTCTTGCTTGGTCCGCATAAAATCTTGGTTGCTTGGGCTAAGTTTTCAATATTAAAGAAATTATTTACTTAAGTTCCCATAGAAAAATTTGAAGTAATATAAACTTTCCTAATATAAAATATTTATTAGGAATGTTAAGAAATGAGTTTGAAAACTTACTTAGAAGATGGGAGCTATAAAGTTTACCCCACCACTTAATTTAAGCTTTCAAAAACAAGCTAGAATCCCACATCGATTTGAATATAAAAACTAGGTTGCTACTTATGCAGTGGCTTGAACCTTTAAATTTGTACTTAATTCATTACAAAAATGTTGGGTGAGCAATGTTTTGAAACTCCGCGACAAGTTACAACAAATAAGAACTACTTGACATGAGTGCACTAACAAGCCACTTGTGTTTTATTTGAAGTTACCCAAGTGTCCCACATCGAAAAAGATAGATGAGTATGGACAACCTTCTCTTATATAAACAAGTGCACTCACCTTATTTGGAAGTAGGAAATCAAAGTTAAGCTCTATGCTAGTACTTTGAGGTAACTACTTATTTCCCTTTATTTAATTTTGACTAATTTCTAATTATGTTTTGTTATTTAGTAATATTTTATTTAGTAATTTCGTATAATATTTAATATCGTATTAAGTATAGTATTTAATTAATTAATTAGAAATAATAATTTGGTAAAATTGGGACATAGTCTAATAGACAAGCTAAAATTTGTAATTTATAAGAGTGGTATGGACATGAATGTATGTACTAAATTAAGATTAACAAGAAAACACATGTATGTTGTTAGGTAATCGTAAAGCATATTGAACGGAAGTGTCTTGAGGTTAAAATCTGAAAGTCTTGGATACAAGGTAAGTAAAGTATTCAATGTCAACACAAGATTAATTGAATTATGTGAAGTGTTATGTGAACGTGTTTTGAATATCTATCTGCTTCACTTGGTGATAGTCGATATGAGTTGCGCTGTTGTGATTATGTGAATGTTAAGTTAATTTGGATATCACGTGTTGTTAAGATATGCGATAATGTTTCATTGATTTTGAGTTAGCATGTCTTGCTAAATATAGAATTAAATAAGTTACGATTAAAGGTGTAGGCTGATATTGGATTGTGCCACTGTTTCGAGATGATGAGTTATAACAAGCCTTGTGTAGGCTCAAGCCTTTTGTAGGCTCATAAGGGTAGCCTTGTATGAGTTGAAATTGCCCTCCATTTTTGTTAAGATCTATGTAATCTGAGATTTAAGTGATAAGATGCCACAGAGCAAGGCCGCCTTAGGTCTTGAGCTCGATGGAGCAACGATGGAATAAGGTATGTAATGAGCCATTCTGTTGGTTATGACGCCATATGTGGTTTCCCATGGGATATTGTATGATGTGATAGTAAGCCCTGCAAGCAATGTCTAATCGAACAGTGGGCACTAAAGAAATGTCTTTGGGATTAATAAAGAATAAAGATAAAAAGGAAATGCATTCAAGTACATGTTAAGTTGTATATGTGTATTATTAAATTTCTGCTACTTTACTTAGTAAGCGATGTAGCTAATTGCTTTCTTGTGTTGCAGGTAAGAATAAAAATATATGAGCAATACAAGTGGGACCTAGCTGAAGTAGAACCCGGCCTAGATGATGTACATATGGATAACTTGACCTATGGAATGGCCCAACTATATATTTTGTAACATACTATCTAGTAAAGTTGTGTTACTAAGTTATCTATAGTATGGTTTGTGTTAAGTAATCAAGCAAATATTTCATGTGTGTAATCGTGTTTGAATGCCTGAAGAAGTTATGATATGAATGAAGGTGAGATATTACAATAACGCCCGTTTTATTAGTAATTTGGGGTTCGGTTGTTACAGGACCCTTTGAGATCTTGAGGTGAATAGGACCTCTAGCTTACGAGCTCGCCTTGCCTCCTCATCTGCAACAAGTGCACAACGTATTCCATGTGTCAATGCTGAGGAAGTACCATGCCGATGCGCGACATGTGATAGAGTACGAACATGTAGACTTACAACCAAACCTGACTTATGTTGAGCAACCGGTAAGAGTAATGGATCAGAAGGAACAAGTGCTAAGGAAAAAGACTGTAAAGCTGGTCAGAATCTTGTGGAGAAACCAAAATATTGAAGAGTCAACTAGGGAACTAAAGGGCGCGATGAAGGAAAGATATCCCCACTTATTTTCTATTTGATTCCGAGATGGAATCCTTTTTAGAGGGGAAGACTGTAATAACTCGAACTTCTGAGACTTTGTAAAACGGTCAATGAATAGTAAACCTGACAATCGGGGAAAACTTTTTAGCCCACACTATATTATGCATGGAAAATTTAGTTTCCGAGTCGATAACGTGATTATACGTACCAAATAAGTGTATGTAAACACTATTAGTTTTCAAAAAAAACGAACTTTGAAAAATGGCCGTATATACGAACCGTCAAGGAATACGAGAATCATAATAAAATTACGAATCTAAAATCCTATAAATTCAAATCTAAGTACAAGGCTTCAAAGCATAAAGGACGTATAAGAAAGGATTTACCCCGCGAACCGCTTATGAAGATTGATTACAAAAATGAATAAGCGACCGAGTGAACGCATAATCGAATGAATAAAACATATCAAGATATGCTAACCATACAAGCTAACTAAGGTAAGAAATTAACCATGGTTAATAACCAAATAGTAGCTAATCTAACAAGAATAGTAACCAAGCTTGTGCATAGTAACCTTGTTGATCAAATAGTAACATGAATAATGGTGAGAGTACTTAGCTAGCAACTAGCCTTGATTATTAGCTAACCTAGCAAGATTGTAAGAGATTTTCTTGTCCTAGAAGATATATACACAAATATTACATATCATTATACAAGAAACAACCAAGAAAAACCACCAAAACTCTCTCGTCTCTCTCTTGTAAAGCTCCATTCGGCCCTAGCATAAAGAAGAAGAAATCAAAACTCAAAACTCCACTTCAAGCCATAAAAAAATTCTCTAATTAATTCCTAAACTTCCTACATACTAAACTAAGGTAATACAAATTTTTTATAGCATTTAATTAAGGTTTGAATGGTGAAATAATTCCATGAAAGTGATAATGAATAGTGTAGAATAGTAATTTTTCTTGGTTTCTTGATTTTCATGGATTGATTTAGGATTCTTAAGCTTACCCAAGCATCCCCAAGATTTAACCATCAAGGAGAACACATTCCAATATTTCAAGAAAGGTTTAAATCCTTGAATAAACTTTATTTAAGGTTTAAGTTTCAAGAAAAATAAAGATCTTAGTAATATATCTAGTTTTGATATTTAATATGTTATTATCTTGATGTTTAGTTAGGTAGTACTAAGGTTGATGTTGTTATCTCAAGAACATGATGTTCTTGAGAGGAGTTAGTGTTGAGATAATGATATAATGGTTGTTAGTTCTTGATTAATGATTTAGAGCAAAAATGAAACTCGGATCGTAGGTGTAACATCGTTAAAATGAACAAATCGCAACCCTTATTTTTCTACAGAGTTATAGAAAGTATAAACTGTAGTTTATTGAAAACTAAGACCTAATTATGATAGAAAACATTACGAGGATCGTTTAGGCGCTTGAATCTCTTGATTTCAATTTACGGATCAAAGTTATGACCATTTTGGTAAAAACTATTTACGCGATAAAAACTGCTTCGAATTACGAATTTTGTAAATAGAAATGATCAATTTAAAAATATTCAAAAATAATTGGCACGCCCCAACCTTAACCAGAAAATTTAAATATAACTATTACAACATTTTTAAAAGAAGTAAACATAACCAAATCCAAGATCTTACAGTTTAGGGTTTGGAACAGCCCAACACTAACTTCTATTACAACTGATTTAATATCGAGTCCTCACACAAAACTACTATCTCTTATTCTACCTGAGCTCGAACAAAGCATTAGCATCACAGGTCTTACGGGCGGTCTGCATGAATCTAACCATAGTTGCTAGCTGTAATATCAGGGTAAAGCAAGGAGTGAGCCAAATGCTCAACAAGTGCTAAACAGTACGATACAAAACATAAATCGAGATATACATTAGAGAATGACAATGGGAAGACATAACCAATGATAACGAGAGATAAAACTTTGGGTAATGGCATCATTTTGCTTGTATCAAAACAATTTCAAAATCATATCTTAATCAAAATCATTTTATGACGCTACGGATTACAGCCGGTGATCAGCCGCGAAGTAATCCCGAACCTCGTTGGGTTCTAAAATATTAATGGGAATCCCTAGGCAACTTTTAAGCCTAATATAAGTGTGGAAATGACTCGCATCTCAGTCCAGGTCCACTATTCAAAGAAAACATTTATCCCCCTTTGGGACTGAAAACCCATATTTTATTTATTTCAAAAATTGATGCCGAATTATAACAAAATTTCTTTTAACAGTAAACATTTTTATCAAGGGATTATAGATCAGCTCGAAACACGGGAAATATGGTACTAAATCTCAGGGCCATGATTCACAAAACTTTACTCTATTAGGGTAACTAAAAGGTTTTCATATGTCAAAACTTGGACAAGGAAATTTAGTGAGGCTAATGGATAATATGAAGGGGTAATGCCAAACTGGGCTTAAAGCAATGGTTTCTCGTCAAGGTACAGGTGTTGGATCATCAAGAAGATAAGCTTCATGAATACTAAGGGTGTTAAGGTATGAAGAAATGATCTTTAGCTCAGGATATATCAGAATTGCCAAGCTTTAGGATAAGAAAGAGGGGTATCAATCAATGAGGAATCACTTTGATAAATATCTGGCTTCCAGGATTCAAGGTAAGTTTCTATAGGGATTCAAGTATCAGGATGAGATATCAATACTTAGGAATCATCAGCATGTTAATCAAGAGAATCAACAAAGAGTTATAACTACCCTTTCTTTTATCATGGCATTCAAATTACTTTAATATACTATCATGATATGACTTTTGAACTACTTGGAATACGTACTCGAGGGTTCATGGCATTTTTATATGATTCAAAGATAAACAAAAGATACGCTTGATTTAAATATATCAAAATGACTCAGGATAATTGCATCGATATATATGAACTATTTACAGTGAATACGAAAGACAGGTTGAATCACATGCCTTGAGAAAGGCTGGTCTGGTCTGACTGGTAGGAGCAACTGGAAGCTTCACTCGACCTTTATGGCAAGTTTACCCTCATCTCGAGATCCTACATAAATAATAATAATAATAATCCTCATTATAATATATTCTCACCAACTTAACCTATTTACAACCCGAATTTAAACACGGATGGCACTTAGGCCTATATGCACTTAATTATATTCACCTTTAAATTATAATTGCACACACATAGCCACGTAATCTCATATCATATAGTAATACCAAATAACACCGTATACACCATAATCCAACACTAGGCTTGGATGATCTCGACTCATAACTTAAGTCACTTGGTCGCTAAACTAGACAAAGTCTTCAAATTTAGGCTTCCTAACTCGATGTGCCTTTACTAAACTATCCAAGACCTATTGACCCTCACTTGGACCTTTTTCTCTACTGACCTTATACTATCTTACAACTATGGTGGTCAACCTAAATCTCACTCCTAAGTGTTCTAAAACTATGTGATAAGTGAAAGTGCTCACTGGTGCAAATTTCAGAATGACATCTATGATTTCTTGAGTGCATTAGACACCCTTAAACTATAGGTTTTCCTTCAAAACTTTTACACAAGACTCTTCTGATATTAGGGCATCTCCCAAACTTGATTTGGCTCAAGGGACTGGCTTGGGCCTTCTTGGGCCTAAGCTAAAAGTCCAAGGTTCCCCTGTTTTTCTGGGCAGAAAATGCCCTGACTAGAATTAACTTGTAACACATGGTTCTAACTCATATCCTATGAACTATGGTTGGAAAAACTTCTCTGACACTCCCTCTAACTAAGGCCCAACAGGGCCTAATGAGGGTCTACCCATGACATGGTCAAATCTCCCTATTTCTAAGTTGCAACAAAACTGTCCCCTGCTGGACAGATTTTGCTATTCTACTTGTGCACCTAACCAAACGACACGCAAACCTCCAACCAACACCTAAAACCTTTTATATACTCCCAATACTAACTTCTGGTGGCTTGGGCCTCAAAGTTCACATCAATGACATGATCAAAACTCACTCTAAACCTCAGGGTACTAAACTAATTTTCTGCAGAAACTATAACTCTCCTTTCTCCAAGGTTTTGACTTGACAAACTCAACCACCAACAACCCAATACCCAAACCAAGACTTAAACATGGTGATCTACTGAACTAACTCCCTTACACTCAAAATAATCTTGGTGGAGATCATCCTTACCTAAGGTACATCATGGCAAAGTAAAGGAAATCACATTTTAAAACTCACAAATCATCAAGTTTTTGAAAATATCAAGTTGTATATTCTTTATAACATATACACGAATTATTACCATAAATCAAGGTGCATTAATCAATATTAACACCTTATTCCTACTGAAATTAAAGCTTACTATCAAAATCTTTCCAAATGATCAAAATCTTATAACATTCTAAGAGAAATCCACATGCATGCACGTCTTCGAGTTTTACCAACCTAAGCAACATGTTTTCTAAATATATTTCACCATGAAATTGACATGCAAGCCTAGCATAAGCTATATCTAGATGATCACTTAGCATGCAAAGAGTTTCTTCAAATTTTCACTACAAGATTCATGCCATTATCACATAAACATACAAAGATTGAACAAAGCAACAAGAATGATCTCAAGGACCATTCATTCGGCTCCCTTGAGGTCATGGCCGAATGAAATGGAAGGGAAATGGCCATTCAACATCAAGAGTTTCCTTCTCAAGACTTGGCACTTCACCATTCCTTGTAGTCCTCTCAAAAACAACCTTAAATTCATAAGAATCAAGATTGTACTTTGAGTTCCAACTAGAACCTTAACATGCAACCTTAAAACTTAAACTTTTTACTCAAAACTCCTTGAAATATATGTGATTATGATATGGGAAGTAGTATTTACTTGTATAGAAGGTGGGAGCTTGGTTGAGGAATGAAGAAAATGGGGAGAGGGTTGGTCTCGGCTAAAACCCGAGAGTGAGGGGGAGGAGGGCCGAGAGTGAGAGAGGGAGGAGGGAGGGAGGAGAAAGTGTGGTGTGAGTGGAGTGAATGATCATGCCATTTGCTTGTTTTATGGTTTTTGATTTGAAAAAATGTGAGTGGGAATGAGAATTGACAAGACTAACCTTCCAATTATACTTGGATTATTTTGCATACAAGGGCAAAGAAGGAATTTGTCTAGTAAAATAGGAGTTAGTGGGGTTGGAATTGTCTCTTTAGCCAATTGAATAGAAAAGGATTTGCATGCAAGGGCAACCATGTAATTTTCTAATTATGACAACTAAAATTTATAAAGATTTATTTTTATAAAATAAAATACAAGTTCAAAAATTATAAAATTTATACCATAAAATAACTTGGATTTTTAGAAATTTTATAAAACCACTTTTGAAATTTGTGAACAAAATAACTTTTAAAAAGAAATTTATTCAAGGTTTAAAATATTCCTTATAAATCAAAAATAAAAGAAATAAATAAAATTTTGTTTTGAAAAATCAAATACCACATAACGCAAATATAAGATGCAGAAATTCTCATTCACACAAGCATACAATAGTTGAATATATTGGCATTCGGTTTTAAAATTGCACCAAATTTACAAATAGTATTACACGAAAATGCCGGTTGTAACATCCTCTCCCCCTTAAGGGATTTTGTCCCCAGAATCTAAGAGAACTGATGAGGATACTGGGAATGCATATCAGACTCTAACTCCCAAGTCGATTCTTCGACCTTAGGGTTTCTCCAAAGTACTTTTACTAACTTTACTGTCTTATTCCTAAGACTCTTCTCTTGCCAGTTGAGTATTTTGACAGGTTGCTCCACAAATGACAGGTCTGCCTGAATTTCTACAGGTTCATATTATATCACATGGCTAGCGTCAGGATTATACTTCTTAAGCAACGACACATGGAACACATTATGCACATGCTGATACTGAGGTGGTAAGGCCAACTCGTAGGCCACCTTCCCCACTTGACTCAAAATTTCAAAAGGACCTATATATCTAGATGTTAACTTCCCTTTCTTGCCAAATCTAGACAACCCTTTTCTATGTGACACCTTCAACAAAACAACTTCGCCAATTTGGAATCGAACATCCTTACGCGCTGGATCCGCATACTTCCTCTGTCTATCTTGAGCAGCAAGCAACCTTTTCTGAATTAACTTGACTGTGCCATGCAACTGTTGTACCAATTCTGAGCCGAGAATCCTTCCTTCTCCTACTTCATCCCAACTTGTTGGTGATCTACATTTTCGCCCGTACAAAGCTTCGTATGGTGGCATGCCAATACTGGAATGATAGTTATTGTTGTAAGAGAATTCAATCAACGGCAAGTGGTCGTCCCAACTTCCTGCAAAATAGATTGCACAACTGCGCAACATGTCTTCGATTGTTTGAATTATCCTTTCACTCTGACCATCAGTCTGCGGGTGGTACGCCGTGCTCATATTCAACTTTGTGCCAAGAGATTCTTGAAATTGCTTCCAGAATCTCGAGTTAAATCGGGGATCTCTGTCTGAAACTATTGATACGGGTACTTCATGCCTTAGTACGATTTCGCGCACATATAGATGAACCAATTTGTCCAGTGACGACTTCTCGTTAATTGGATGGAAATGCGCTGACTTCGTAAGACGATCAACTATAACCCATATAGCGTCATGCCCGGATTTCGTTCGCGGTAGTCCTACTATAAAGTCCATAGCAATATTTTCCCATTTCCATTCTGGAATCTTTAGGGGCTGAATTAATCCGCTTGGTCGTTGATGTTCTGCCTTCACCTTCTGACAAGTATAACACTTCGCAACCCATTCTTCCATGTCCCGCTTCATATTTGGCAACCAAAAGTTCTGCTTTAAGTCCCGATACATCTTGGTGCTTCCCGGGTGGATTGAAAATTTCAAATTATGGGCTTCGTGTAGGATCTCATTCTTTAATTCAGGTACATGAGGAATCCAAATTCTGGAAGAAAACCTTAGTATCCCTTGCTCATCCCTTTGAGTATTAATCTCCTCTCCAGTTAACTGATTCTTCTCTTTCTCCATTACTTCTTCTTGACATTTCTTTATCTTTTCCACTACTGTTGGCTGAAAAGTCATTGCACGACAAACTTCTTCAACTTTTCCACAATCACAAAGTTCCAGTTCAAATCTCTTGATTTCTTCAGATAATTCCTTTGGTGTTGTCATCATATTCAGTCTCTCTTTCCTGCTTAGAGCATCGGCCACAACATTCGCCTTTCCAGGATGGTAATTTATCGAGCAGTCGTAGTCCTTGATCAATTCCAGCCATCTCCTCTGCCTCATATTGAGCTCCTTCTGAGTGAAAATGTACTTTAAACTCTTATGATCTGTGTAGATTTCACACTTCTCTCTGTAGAGGTAATGTCTCCAAATCTTAAGTGCGAACACTATGGCGGCTAGCTCCAAGTCATGCGTCGGGTACTTCAACTCATGCGGTTTCAACTGTCTTAACGCATACGCAATCACCTTACTATGTTGCATTAACACACAGCCCAATCCCTTATGTGAAGCGTCGCTGAATATCATAAAGTTTCCTTGGTCATCTGGAAGCACTAATACCGGAGCTGTTACCAATCTTTGCTTCAACTCTTGAAAGCTATCTTCACATTCTGCACTCCATTCAAACTTTTGATTCTTCCTAGTTAACTTGGTCAATGGCGTGGTGATTTTCGAAAAATCCTTGACAAACCTTCTATAGTATCCTGCCAATCCTAGAAAACTTCGCACTTCTGTAGGAGTCTTTGGCCTCTCCCAACTCATAACTGCCTCAATCTTTGCCGGATCCACTTTAACTCCTTCATTTCCAATGGTATGCCCCAAAAATTGAACTTCCTTTAACGAAAACTCACATTTGGTAAACTTGGCATACAACTTCTCTTGACGAAGTATCTGCAATACTATCCAGAGATGCTGCTTATGTTCTTCTTCTGACTTAGAATAAATAAGGATGTCATCAATGAATACCACTACAAACTTGTCCAAATACTTCTTAAATACTCGATTCATCAGATCCATAAATGTGGCCGGGGCGTTGGTCAATCCAAACGGCATTACTAGGAATTCATAATGCCCATATCTGGTCCTAAATGTTGTCTTGGGAATATCTTCTTCTTTGATCTTTAATTGATGGTATCCTGATCTCAAGTCAATCTTTGAGAAGCATTTTGCTCCCTTCAGCTGGTCAAAAAGGTCATCTATTCTTGGTAACGGGTAGCGGTTCTTGATCATTACCTTATTCAATTCCCGATAATCTATGCATAGTCACATACTCCCATCTTTCTTCTTTACAAACAGAACAGGTGCTCCCCATGGCAACGTACTTGGCCGTATCACTCCTTTATCCAACAATTCTTGTAACTGGCTCGCCAACTCTTTCATTTCTGCTGGTGCCATCCTATATGGGGCCTTTGAAACTGGTTCCGTGCCTGGAGCAAGGTTGATCTCGAACTCGATTTGTCGATTTGGTGGTAAGCCTGGTAGTTCGTCTGGAAACACATCAGGAAACTCGTTAACTACAGGTATATCTTCTATGCTGGGACTGCCTTTTTCTGAATCCACTACATAAGCTAGGAACGACTCACAACCTTTTCTAAGTAGTTTCTTAGCCTGAACGATTGTAAGAAATAGTTGTTCTTGCCTCTGCCCCTTAAATACTACCTTCTCTCCACTCTTCGTCTTTAAATACACTTTCTTGGTCTTACAATTAATCTGAGCGTTATTATCTCCTAACCAATCCATTCCTAAAATTATATCAAACTCCCCCAACTTGAAGAGTATCAAGTCGGCTGAAAACTTATATCCCGAAATATCAATCTCACACTTCGGACAGAATTGATTCACAGGAATCTTCTCTTGGTTCGCAATTACCACATTTACTACCTCGCTCATAATCATTTTATCAAATTAAAGCTTATCAACAAAAGTTTCTGATATGAAAGATCTTGTTGCTCCCGAATCAATCAATACTTTAGCTTTGACATTATTGAGTAAAAGTGTACCTTCTATCACCTCAGAATTCTGAACAGCATCCTTCATCTTCAGATCAAATGTCCTTGTTGTTGCTTGCGGGGTTGATGTAAGTGGTGGAGGTAATGCCAATACCTCAGCTGGCACGCTCGCACTGGTACTTGCCACGTTCATTAAAGCTTTGACTGGTCCGGTTGCCTTGCACTCCCTAGCTATGTGTCCAGTCTTCCCACACTTGTAACACGTAACTCCTGGCTTCGGCATCTTGCACTCATTCGCCAAATGTCCCTTCTGGTTACACCTGTAGCAGGTCATGCTCAGTTTATTGCACACTCCAGGGTGCCTTCTTCTACAGTGCTTGCATTCGGTCTCTAGAACCTGTTTTCTCCAACTTGGCCTTGGCTTGCCTGGTTGTTCCCCTTTGATTCTTGCCTTTTGCCCAAATTTCCCTTCTTTTGAAAATTTCCGCCCTTATGGAATCCGATCCTCTTTACATTCCGATCTTGTGAACTTCCGGCTTCAGACTTTTCTCCAGACTTTTCTCCATACAATGGAACCTTCCTCTTCCTGTTATCCCTTTCCTTCCTTGACTACATCACATTATTCTCAATCAGAGCAGCTTTCTGTACTACTCCCGCATAAGTTTCAAGCTCAAACATAGCTACTCTATCTCTGATCCAAGGCTCCAATCCTTGCTGAAACTTCTTCGCTTTTTCCTCCTCGGTGCTGGTATACTTTGTCACAAACCTTGATAACTCAGTGAACTTCTTCTCATACTCCAGTACCGTCATGTTCCCTTGCTTCAACTCCAAAAATTTAAGCTCCATCTGATTCTGCATGTACTTAGGGTAATACTTGTCCAGAAATAACTTCTTAAATCTCTCCCAAGAAACTTGTTGGGTTGCTTCCATAGCTTTTACTGATTCCCACCAATAGATGACTTCGCCCTTCAAGAATTAAGTAGCATACGGCGTCTTCTGATCGTCTCCTAACTGTACCAACTCAAAAGCCTTTTCCATTTCCTTAATCCATGTGTTAGCTATTACTGGATCAGTGGTATCATGGAATACAGGTGGATTCAAATTCTGAAAAGCCTTGAAAGTGACAACTTGTCTAGGTGGTACTGTTGGTTCAGGTGGTTGGTGTGGTTCACGGTTATCTTGGTTTTCAATTCGTTGTTGAAGAGTTAGTTGTTGTTGAGCTATAGCATTGGTTTGTTATTGTAAAGCTTCCAGTATTCGAAGAATATTTGGGTCTGTGGTAGATGTGGTTGTTGGGTTCTTCTTTTTGGGAGGCATGATCCTGAAATAAGAGTTATGTCAAAACAGATTTGAATGATAAAATAATTTGAGGGTATCGCATGGCATTCTTGTTTACTTATGAGGTCAAGTTTCAAGTTAAGCAGATATGGCGATGCATATAAAAACGTAAAATAATAGTTGAGAGAAAATGGAACAATAGAGCATGATTATTGAAATTTAAAGGTCACAATACATAGGATTATGACAAAATCTGATTCTAGGAACAACAGGCTTATTTAGAGGAAATAACAGAAACAACTGGGAATTCTACGGAGTCTGATAGTACAACAACATGAAAAGGTAAATGGAAAGAACTAAGGCTCCACTCCATCTGAACGGGGCTTGGTAGTCTTTTCCTCTCGAAGCGTCTTCACAATGCTCTGGAGCTCATCCGCCACCATCTGAATGACATACTGGCTAGTGCGGTCCCGGTGCGCTGGCATCTCCTCAAGCTTAGTGTTGACGTACTGAACCAAGGTCTCAAGTCTCGCAGTCATCTGCTCCTTGGGCTTCCCTTCGTAGTTTCGGCTGTCCGGGTACACGTTCTTCAGTCGGTCTATCAGTCGGTCGTACTTTTCCTGAAGAATGTCAAACTCGCGCCTCAACTCAGCATACACGGAGAAAGCAATAGTGTCGTCCGACCCAGAGGGTGTCGAGGAATGCGCCCTTTGCTGACAACTAATAAGAGGAGTATTAATAATAAATTTACTTAACCTACTCTCTCGCGTATTATCTATAGCCTATACATATATCCTATAACCTATTTTGGGCTGTCCAGGGACTCTAAACTGTAGCTCTGATACCAAAACCTGTCATGCCCCCAACTTAACCAGCAAATTTAAATATAACTATTACAACATTTTTAAAAGAAGTAAACATAACCAAATCCAAGATCTTACAGTTTAGGGTTTGGAACAGCCCAACACTAACATCTATTACAACTGATTTAATATCGAGTCCTCACACAAAACTACTATCTCTTATTCTACCTGAGCTCGAACATAAGCATCAGCATCACAAGTCTTACGGGCGGTCTGCTTGAATCTAACCATAGCTGCTAGCTGTGATATCAGGGTAAAGCAAGGAGTGAGCCAAATGCTCAACAAGTGCTAAACCGTACGATACAAAACATAAATCGAGATATACATTAGAGAATGACAATGGGAAGACATAACCAATGATAACGAGAGATAAAACTTTGGGTAATGGCATCATTTAGCTTGTATCAAAACAATTTCAAAATCATATCTTAATCAAAATCATTTTATGGCGCTACGGATTACAGCCGGTGATCAGCCGCGAAGTAATCCCGAACCTCGCTGGGTTCTAAAAC
Organism: Apium graveolens; assembly: GCF_009905375.1. Lineage (NCBI taxonomy): Eukaryota > Viridiplantae > Streptophyta > Magnoliopsida > Apiales > Apiaceae > Apium > Apium graveolens. Next base: position 90,034,763 of record NC_133655.1, read on the forward strand.
ATTAATGGGAATCCCTAGGCAACTTTTAAGCCTAATATAAGTGTGGAAAGGACTCGCGTCTCAGTCCAGATCCACTATTCAAAGAAAAAATTTATCCCCCTTTGGAACTGAAAACCCATATTTTATTTATTTCAAAAACTGATGCCGAATTATAACAAAATCTATTTTAACAGTAAACATTTTTATCAAGGGATTATAGATCAACTCAAAACACGGGAAATATGGTACTAAATCTCAGGGCCATGATTCACAAAACTTTACTCTATTAGGGTAACTAAAAGGTTTTCATATGTCAAAACTTGGACAAGGAAATTTAGTGAGGCTAATGGATAATATGAAGGGGTAATGCCAAACTGGCTTAAAGCAATGGTTTCTCGTCAAGGTACAGGTGTTGGATCATCAAGAAGATAAGCTTCATGAATACTAAGGGTGTTAAGGTATGATGAAATGATCTTTAGCTCAGGATATATCAGAATTGTCAAGCTTTAGGATAAGAAAGAGGGGTATCAATCAATGAGAATCACTTTGATAAATATCTGGCTTTCAGGATTCAAGGTAAGTTTCTATAGGGATTCAAGTATCACGATGAGATATCAATACTTAGGAATCATCAGCATGTTAATCAAGAGAATCAACCAAGGATTATAATTACCCTTTCTTTTATCATGGCATTCAAATTACTTTAATATACTATCATGATATGACTTTTGAACTACTTGCAATCCGTACTCGAGGGTTCATGGCATTTTTATATGATTCAAATATAAACAAAAGATACGTTTGATTTAAATATATCTAAATGACTCAGGATAATTGCATCGATATATATGAACTATTTACAGTGAATACGAAAGACAGGTTGAATCACTTGCCTTGAAAAAGGCTGGTCTGGTCTGACTGGTAGGAGCAACTGGAAGCTTCATTCGACCTTTATGGCAAGTTTACCCTCGTCTCAAGATCCTACATAAATAATAATAATAATCCTCATTATAATATATTCTCACCAACTTAACCTATTTACAACCCGAATTTAAACACGGATGGCACTTAGGCCTATATGCACTTAATTTATATTCACCTTTAAATTATAATTGCACACACATAGCCACGTAATCACATATCATATATTAATACCAAATAACACCATATACACCATAATGCAATACTAGGCTTGGATGATCTTGACTCACAACTTAAGTCACTTGGTCGCTAAACTAGACAAAGTCTTCAAATTTTGGCTTCCTAACTCGATGTTCCTTTACCAAACTATCCAAGACCTATTGACCCTCACTTGGGCCTTTTGCTCTACTGACCTTATACTATCTTACAACTATGGTGGTCAACCTAAATCTCACTCCTAAGTGTTCTAAAACTATATGATAAGTAAAAGTGCTCACTGGTGCAAATTTCAGAATGACATCTATGGTTTCTTGAGTGCATTAGACACCCTTAAACTATAGGTTTTCCTTCAAAACTTTTACACAAGACTCTCCTGACCTTAGGGCATCTCCAAACTTGATGTGGCTCAAGGGCCTGGCTTGGGCCTTCTTGGGCCTAAGCTAAAAGTTCAAGGTTCCCCTGTTTTTCTGGGCAGAAAATGCCCTGACTAGAATTAACTTGTGACACATGGTTCTAACTCATATCCTATGAAATATGGTTGAAAAAACTTCTCTGACACTCTCTCTAACTAAGGCCCAACAGGGCCTAATGAGGGCCTACCCATGATATGGTCAAATCTCCCTATTTTTAAGTTGCAACAAAACTGTCCCCTGCTGGACAGATTTTGCTATTCTACTTGTGCACCGAACCAAACAACATGCAAACCTCCAACCAACACCTAAAATCTTGTATATACTCCCAATAAAAACTTCTGGTGGCTTGGGCCTCAAAGTGCACATCAATGACATGGTCAAAACTCACTCTAAACCTCAGGGTACTAAACTGATTTTATGCAGAAACTATAACTCTCCTTTCTCCAAGGTTTTGACTTGACAAACTCAACCACCAACAACCAAATACCCAAACCAAGACTCAAACATGGTGATATACTGAACTAACTCCCTTATACTCAAAATAATCTTGGTGGAGATCATCCTTACCTAAGGTACATCATGGCAAAGTAAAGGAAATCACATTTCACAACTCACAAATCATCAAGTTTTTGAAAATATCAAGTTGTATATTCTTTATAACATATACATGAATTATTACCATACATCAAGGAGCATTAATCAATATTAACACCTTATTCCTACTGAAATTAAAGCTTACTATCAAAATCTTTCCAAATGATCAAAATCTTATAACATTCTAAGAGAAATCCACATGCATGCACGTCTTCGAGTTTTACCAACCTAAGCAACATGTTTTCTAAATATATTTCACCATGAAATTGACATGCAAGCCTAGCATAAGCTATATCTAGATGATCACTTAGCATGCAAAGAGTTTCTTCAAATTTTCACTACAAGATTCATGCCATTATCACATAAACATACAAAGATTGAACAAAGCAACAAGAATGATCTCAAGGACCATTCATTCGGCTCCCTTGAGGTCATGACCGAATGAAATGGAAGGGAAATGGCCATTCAACATCAAGAGTTTCCTTCTCAAGACTTGGCACTTCACCATTCCTTGTAGTCCTCTCAAAAACAACCTTAAATCCATAAGAATCAAGATTGTACTTTGAGTTCCAACTAGAACCTTAACATGCAACCTTAAAACTTAAACTTTTTACTCAAAACTCCTTGAAATATATGTGATCATGATATGGGAAGTAGTATTTACTTGTATAGAAGGTGGGAGCTTGGTTGAGGAATGAAGAAAATGGGGAGAGGGTTGGTCTCGGCTAAAACCCGAGAGTGAAGGGGAGGAGGGCCGAGAGTGAGAGCGGGAGGAGAGAGGGAGGAGAAAGTGTGGTGTGAGTGGAGTGAATGATCATGCCATTTGCTTGTTTTATGGTTTTTGATTTGACAAAATGTGAGTGGGAATGAGAATTGACAAGACTAACCTTCCAATTATACTTGGATCATTTTGCATGCAAGGGCAAAGAAGGAATTTGGCTAGTAAAATAAGAGTTAGTGGGGTTTGAATCGTCTCTTTAGCCCTTTAAATTGAATAGAAAAGGATTTGCATGCAAGGGCAACCATGTAATTTTCTAATTATGACAACTAAAATTTATAAAGATTTATTTTTATAAAATAAAATACAAGTTCAAAAATTATAAAATTTATACCATAAAATAACTTGGATTTTTAGAAATTTTATAAAACCACTGTTGAAATATTTGAACAAAATAACTTTTAAAAAGAAATTTATTCAAGGTTTAAAATATTCCTTATAAATCAAAAATAAAAGAAATAATTAAACTTTTGCTTTGAAAAATCATATACCACATAACGCAAATTTAAGACGCAGAAATTCTCATTCACACAAGCATACAATAGTTGAATATATTGGCATTCGGTTTTAAAATTGCACCAAATTTACAAATAGTATTACACGAAAATGCCGGTTGTAACACTTATATAGATAATTTATGGTTTATTTGTTTTCTCACTTTCCTTTTTGTTAATTTACATGTCGGTTAATACTGGGCAACTCCTATTTTCTGTTTCTCACTTTGAAAGCTTTTTAGTTATTGTTTCCCGGTTATTTATCCCCTGGAAGGTCAAAGTGAACAAAAATTAGCACATTTGAATGTTGTCTTACATGATTTGTATCAAGAGTATGTTGCTGAAGATTCCAAAATGAAAGGGTTGACACCAGATTCTAGTCAGATTTCTTCCTCTGATAAATATAATTGTTCTGATGATAAAGAAATTCCAACTAGTATGAGTGAATACGAGGCTTTTATTCGTGAAAGTAGGGCTGCTCTTGAAACGGTCAAATCTGAATTAGATGATTACTTATCAGAGGGCATTTTTATTCTTAACGAGTCCTCGGCAAAACATTTTGATGCTCTGTCATGGTGGAAAGGGAATAGTGCTAAATATCCTATATTATCACGAATGGCCCGTGACATATTAGCTGTTCATCTTAGTACTGTTGCATCAAAGGCTACTTTTAGTGCCGAAAGCCGAGTTATTGAGCCACATCGATCATGTTTAAAAATTGAAACCGTAGAGATGTTGTTATGTGGAGCTGATTGGGCACGTGAAATTTATAAATTAAAGAAATCAAGTCAGGTAAAAAAACTAACTCAATCTTTTCACATTCAGTACTTTAATTTTTACAAATTTGGGACCTGAGACATGGAAGGCTTGTTATATGACTAATTTATCTTCAAATATTTTTTTCTTAGAAAAAAGATTTGAAACCAATGGAGATAGTTTTACCTGTCTAGGTAGTATTCTATCTACTGACTACATTACAAGGTCAATGTATGTATAAAATAAACATGATTCTCAAGTAAAATGTAAAATTATTATTAAAATACATCATCAAATTATTAGTAGCTACCAGCTAGATTTAATTTTATCTTTTTTTCTTCTGCAGAGTGCAGATTGCTACTATTTTTTGATGGTCCTTAGACCTTAGTTTTGCTTTTATCCTGACTGCCACCTGGAGTACAAATGCTGAATATGCAGTGCACTTGATGAATGATGAATATATAGTAGCTTCCCTGTTAGCAATTATAATGTGAATTTGTAGATACTTTCAAGTGGAAACTTGTAATATGGATTTATTTAATTTTCTTGTTCTAGCAGTACTAAGATGCTTGGACTTTTGCATTATTTGTGACTGTATAATCATATTGTGCAATGGCGAGAAGTCAGGAACCAAGAAGTCAGGAATTAAATTTTTGATATTTTAGTATGTAATATTTTTTACAAATTATAGGTTTTTTAAAACAAGTTTGGGTTTGAGTCGAGCCGAGTCGAACTTTCGAGTTCGAGTCGAGTTGAATTCTAGTCTCGAGTATACTCGGCTCGACTCGTATAAATAAACGGGCATAAAACTTGGTTCAAGCTTGACTCGTATAAATTATCGAGCCGAGCCGGATCATCATAAACGAGTTCGAGTTCGAGCTGCTCGCGAGCAGCTCGGCCCGAATTACAGCCCCACACAAGTGTACCAATCAACTACCACCTTCTAAGTTCACCACTTCACCATCACATATAATACTAACCAGTACAACCCATATTTTAGTTCAACTTAAGATTATAGCGAACAATTCTTATTATATCATACCTTTTTTCATATCTTTTGATTATAACCGAATATCACTACTGAGTACTATTATAAATTATTTTAAAATTCTTCTAGTTCATGTTTCAATTCAAGCTCTCTCATTAACGATTCATCTATCCTTGAAAATATACACTTGTTCTTATTAGTTAACTTGTTCCACTTCTAATAACCAAACCTGGTGTTATGGATTAAAAACTAAGGTATATAACCTCTGTATTTATTAATAAGGAATGTGAGCTTCGAGGCTCGATTTGACTGCTCTTGTATTTTTTGACTCGATCTGCCTTAACAAGATGCCTACGTACCTTGCTGATTGTCAAGGATCAAGTCAAAAAATGTAGTTCTGATTTGTGGGGTGAGACGCCTTATATAAATGTTGGGAGTCCTTGAATTGGACTTGGGTTAGGAGACTTGGTGAGCAAGTCTCAGAATTAGAATGGACTTTGGAGTCCTAGGAAGTAGGAAGCTGATTCCTTATCCTACCAGGTTCCTTGGAGGACAATCTACAAGGATTTATATCTCCACTAGGACTTATCTTAATAGATGTTGTTCTCTTTTATTAATTAATTATGAAATTAATTAATATTCAGGATTTTGGGCCTTCTTTATTCCTGTTGGATTTTAATCGCAGCGGAGGCATGGTAAAACACTTTTACACACATAAAATCCAAATAAAAGCATATAAATCGTGGTAAAAACATAGGGATCGATTACTAACCTTTAATATGCGATCCAAAAGCAACGTTCGGAGATCCTTAGCAGCTGCTCCTCAAACGTGAAGCACTCCATCGGTATCCACCAAGAAAACGACGTTAAGGAGGAGGAGGAGGTGGAGAGAATTTGGTTTTCTAAAACTTTTGGGTTTTTGGGTTGGAATAAAAATAGGGTTTATAATTGTGTATTTATAGGCAAAATTTTCAGCTGAAATTTTCCCATAAATATTATTATTATTATCCCATTTATTATTCTCATTAATAATTAAAACACCTTTTAATTATTAATCCTTTTTCTAAACACTTTAGAAAAAATTCTCTCTCTTGATTTAATTTCCAAAAATCAAATTCTTAATTAATAATATTAAGAACTTTTCTTAATTATTTTATAATCAATTAAATCTCATTTAATCAATTATTAAATTTGCCAATTAATTACTTATTTCATAAATAAATAATTTATTAGCCATTATTAATTATTTCCTCCACCATTAAATCATTCTCTTTTTATGGTATGACCCTGTAGGTTCAATATTAAGCCGGCAGTAGAAATAAATAATAATAAAACTATTTTATCATTATTTATATAAATTCTCTAATTTATTAAATATGATTAATTAATTAATCACATTTATTCTACATCGTGAGAGATACTTCTCAGCATATCGCGACTATCCGGATAATACGAATTCACTGCTTAGAATACCAAGAACCTATTCAGTGAATAGTTACCATACAATAAACTCCTTCTACCCTACAATGTCCTGATTAAATACAAGGCATGGATCTCGTGTCAAGCCTATCTAATTCAATCACTTGCTTACCATTTACTATGCTTAGTTCTATGCAAATTAGAAACTCCTTTCTAATTTCATTTACTCTGGCCAGAGATTCCTGAACTAGCATAAGTGGATCAGCCTTGAACATTCACTTCCTTCACTGGAAGGGGTAGATCATTTATTGATCATACACTATCTTCGTGTACAAATTCCTATACCCAGTAGAGCCCTAATAATTGTCCCTGGAGACTAAGAACTAAACCAAAGCATAGTTCAGTGTACAAAAGATGACTATAATGACCTCAAGTCTAAGGATACTTGTACAACTATCACTATGTGAACAACTGCTGACACGTGAGTGAACTCCATCAGTTGTTCAGCTGTGCGAGTCATGTTCAGTGAACTTATTCTATAATAAGCACCTACATACTAGCTATAGTGTCACCACACAAATGTCTATGAGAACTGTAACACCCCCAGATCCGGGGTCGGGGATCCGGGTCGTCACGGTCTTTCTTTCCACAATATCACTTCACTTAATTAATAAATAACCTTATGCTGTGACCCCACACTAACACACACCACAACCCGTTATAGTCTCAGAGATGAAATTTAAATAAGTACAAGTCTTTGAATCCACAATTTAAAAGTTATTACAACCCAAAATGATTACTTGATAAATTTACAGTTAATTGCCATTATCTGCCACAAGTTATAATTATACATAATTGATTCTCAAAAATAGAATGCCTGATCTACCAATAGATCTACCTCTGCAGCTATAGCAGCCACAACATCATCGGGAAGACGCGGGATGCTTCCCACGCGCTTGCGCTGGGTCTGCTGGAGTCTGGCCATCTTTCCTAACTGTTGTTGTGTGATGAAAGAAGAAAGCAAGGGTGAGCAGCAAGCCCACCAAAATAATATGTATAATGATTTACAATATATGAGCCTACTCATAATACTCATGAAAGTCTTGGTCAAAAGAAATAAACCAAGTTTGATATCATAATGCGATGAAGTCGCAAAATATTCAGTATATATACATATATACTTTTCAAAATATTGGAAGTCCTCTTCCATGCATAATATACACAAAGTCCCAGTGTATAACTGTATAAAAATATCGTTGCAAGGTGATCTCATATATCTAACCTTGTCTCAACGTTTTTCTGAAAATCTTAGTCATTCATAAGACAATTATTAATTAGATATAAGTTTAAAAGATGAAGTTACAAGATACCCCAATATACTTATATCTTTCCCAAATACTACTTGAACTACCACCGTTCAAGTTATAATTAGCTTCAAAAGTTCATCACATAGATGAGACTATAAGGCAAGATTTGAATAGATTAAATCTTTAAAATATTATCAAAATAAAATGAAGTTACGAGATACTTCATTTGATGTAAACATCATTTTGAAAACTTGACCCTGCCAACACTCAACAATCGCCCAACCGTAGCCTTTCCATCGAAGTGCTCTGGGTAGTGTTGCAGAAATTATCCAATTGGATGATGAACTCATTACGGGAGTTTGCCGCGCCAGGAAGACCACTTACGATGATCAGTCGTAGTAGTACAACCCCACCATTTTCTACATGTAGAGGAGAACCTGTCGGATTTACTTGTCAACCGAACACTGAACTCCTAAGGAATGGACCGCCTTAGCGGAACTTCCAGGCCATTTGGGCCAATATAATAAGGCTGGGCCGGCGCTACTCGGCCACTTACGCCACTCCTAGTTCAGATGAAATCCATGACTCTGAAACGTAAAGCTCGTTTCCCCCTTTCCCCAAGTAGAAACTTGTTGATACGGCTCCACCAAGAAGTCGTACCTAGTTGGAAAGGAAAACTCACCGATATTTCCCAGGCGATGCCTGTTAATGGATTAACTTGTTCCAAGAATTTTACTTCCCGAATATTGGGTAAGTAATCAAAAACTCTTTTACCAAGACAGCAACCTCGTTGCGAATATAAAACACACCACCGAGCCGGATCCCCCAGGTTTTGAGCGAGTATTTAAATCCCCTTTTTAAAAGGAAGATCTTAAATATAAAAATAGTTTTGGGATCCGCTCTAACTTTTGAAAATCATTTTAAAGACTCGAAAACACTTTAAAGAGTGTTTGGAGTAAAACTGATTTAATGAAGTAAATCAGTCCCCAGAATATTTAGAAAATGACTGAATATTATTATTTAAATAATATTCCCATAAAGAATAATCTTTATAAAAATAATTGAAGTAGAAGTATTAAAACTTATACTTGAAATGAGTATTAAATAACCAAAGATATACTTATATGAAAGTATTATCTTTATTTGAATAATCGAAAATAAGTTTGATTATTAACACCTTATTCTTTAATAAAATAAAGAATATATTTCAGCAAATAATCGGAGTCATAGATCCTCAAATGAATATTCAAATAATATTCATTAAATAATATAAACTGAGTCATAAGCCTTCGAATGAATATTCAAATAATATTCAATAATAACATAAAGAGTCATAAGCCCTCGAATGAATATTCAAATAATATTCAGATAAATAAATAAAAGGAGTCATACGCCCTCGAATGAATATTCAAAATAATATTCAATAACTAAAATAAAGTTAAAGCTATCGAGTAAACCTTATTCGATTAATAGTTTTGAAAACTATGACCATATATATATATATATAAATATATAAATATATATATATATCCATATCCATATATACAAAATCTACTCGGGATCCTCGACTCCCGGTTTTAGAAAATATTTTCACCTTTCGGTCCCTATACTAAGGGTATATGCAAGTTACCGCTATCCTCTAGCATAGGTATTATCAACTGAACCAACAGATATATATTCCAAGAATATGAAACAGGCATGCATATATACCATATCACATGCTACAATATATCGCAAGAATTTGCTAAATAACCAATATGCATTTATCGCAAGATCATGCATATACAAATGTATACATCACAACAACAGTATAACGGATAGAATACTTGCCTGAGCGACTTGGGGGTGAGAAAGGCTCGGGACGAGTCTGGCAACCTATAAACAACAAGTAAGTTGGAATTAAACCAAAATCACTTGTAAGTCTATGCTTTAACTAACTTAGACTCTAATGCTAGTTTTACGCTCACCGATTCGCTTAAGTCACTCGGGTACCCTCGGCTCCACCATTTTTAATAACTTGACCTTTACGAGTTTTAACGCGATTCCTTCGCGAATGACTTACCAACTGCCTAACACACTTACCATAAATGTTTCACACATTAATTAATCCTTTTTGGTCTTTAACCTACATTCCAAAGTAAGGCGAGGGAAAAAGTTTCGTTCGTGAAACACCGTTACTTGAAACGGTCGTTTCTCCTAAACCGTAAATCGGAATCGGACGAACTACATATCAAAACGAAGCTCGTAACATGAGCTATCTAAACATGGCAGTGGTCACAATTTAGCAGGGGGTTCTCGGGTCCTAATGCTATGCACAAAAACAGTCCAAAGAAAATCGGACATTACGACGGCTATGTTTACGCGATTTCCCATTTTTAAAACTACCCACAATCATCACAAACCATCCTCAAATCCACACACATCAAACACCCATCCTTACCACATCATAACAATCCCAAACAATTCAATATTACTCATTCATACATATGCTTAACCTAACTTTAATCATGCTTTAAGTTCTTTTATTCAAAACCACAACATTTACCATTTATACTTATTCCTCACATGAACTAAAAGCTTTACTTAGGTTCTTTAACTAATTACCAAGATTTACAACTCCAACAATGCAACAAAACCAACTAATCTCTACAAACTCAACCAAACTTCAACCAATCAAGCATCATGCCTCACATATGCTATATCAAACACATTCAATCCTAATTACTCAAAACTAAAGCTAGGGTTTGTAGTTTATACCTTCCTTGGAGAGTGGAGAATCAAGAGGATGGCTTGGAATCACCTTTAAAGTCTTTATCCAAGCTTAATCTAAACACAACTTCAAGAACACAATTTTTAGTTCTTGAAAACACTATTCACCATCTTCTTTGATGATTTATAGAAAAAGATTGGCTTGGAATTAGAAGCTTAAACTTATAGGAAGTATGTAACTTAACTAGGAGAAGCTAGGATAATTACCTTGGAAAATAACAAGTGGAGGAGCTTGGACTTTCAAAAATTAAGAAACTCACCCGAGAGCTTCATGAAGAAGAAGAAGAATTTTGTGTTTTGCCTTGTCTTGATCTTTTGGTTGGTTGATTTGGTTTTGTTTTTGATTTAGTAAAGTACCTTCTTGCCCTTGGATTTTGTGTGGTCCTTAATCAACCACACCTCCCTTCTTCCATGTCATGCTTATGTCACCCCTATGATGTCATCCTCCCTTCCTTGTCTCCTTTCTATTGGTTGGATGACATCACTCCCCTTTAAACCCTTTGATTAACTCCCTAATCGTTTGCCTAATGACCGCTGATCTGTTGCACGGTTCGCTTAACTTTCGTTCTCGTTTATCGTTTGAAGGATCATACCCGGGATCTTATTACTTAGGTTCCCTTGACCTTTCTCAATACATTATATTCCTTTTTATGATCCTCTATTATAATCCTTTAATTTAAATCCTTTTTATCCTGTTACCTTATACTCAATTCTCTCCGTATCTTGTGGATTTCCGGGAAAAACCAAAGTGTTCGGAATTGGATTCTGACGATCTTTACATACACTTATATACTTCATAGAGTACTAATAATATCCCATAAGATCAATAACAGAACCCCTACATAGCGTGGCATGAAAAGTTTTCTCGTTCAGCAAAAACACTATTCATAAGGGTTTCAAAATTTCTCAAAAATTGGGGTTATTACAGTCTCCCCTCCTTAAAAGGATTCCGTCCCGGAATCAGATAGAAAACAAATGGGTATACTTTCTTAGTATTGCACTTTCTAACTCTCAAGTCAATTTTCCCACATTGTGGTTCTCCCATCAAACTCTTACTAGTTTGATAACCCTTCTCCTAAGCACTCGTTCCTTTTCACTCTATAACCCTTCCTGGTTGCTCCATATAGGTTACGTCTGGTTGCATGTCTATGCGCTCATATGCCCCTATTTGTCTGGCATCTGAATTACACTTCCTTAACATTAATACGTGGAACACGTTATGAACTTGCTACAGGTTCGGGGGTAGGGCTAGCTCATATGCTAACTTCCCAAACGTCTTAATATATCCAAGGGTCCAACAATTGGTGGACTTAGCTTTCCTTTCTTTCCGAATCTCATCAATCCTTTCCAAGGGATACCTATAACATTACTAGGTCCCCTATTTCGTACTCTTTATCCTTTCGTGTCAAATCAACATACTTATCATGTCCATCTTGGGCTACTACCAGCCGTCCTCTGATTAGATCTATCATATCCTTGGTCCTTTAGACTACTGCGGGTCCGAGCATCTTGCGCTCTACAACTTCATCCTAACATAAGGGAGATCGACATTGTCTTCCCTCAAGGATCTCATAAGGTGACACCTCGATAATGACATATGATCTATTGTCGTAAGATAACTCAATCCGCATTAAGTGATCATTCTAATTCCTTTCAAGTCTATTGCACAGACTCTCATTATAGCTTCTAGCATTAGAGCTTTTGCTTCTCAATACCCATTCTTTTCCAGTTCGTAATCGCTACTACCTTCCATTCCTAATATTATACTGGTTATACTTTTGCTCGTTAGCGTTCTATAACCTTTTAATAACCACGTCAACCTTAGTATCACGAATGTGTTTCCATTCCGCATACTACCACCACTTTATTACTCCTTTTTCAGCTATTTCTATTTCCCAAAGTTTGATCAATCATATAGAAGTAAAGGAATTTGTTGAGAGATCACTATGATCATGAACACTTGTTATCTCGCATAGTTAGTACAGAAGGTGGCCAGCCTTTAGTACTTGACAAGCAATTAAACAATAGTTGGTATCCTACTAGGCTTCTATCACACAGATAGACAGTCATTCGGCAATACCTCCCCTTCTGGAAGGGTTGTTCTTCTCAACTTACATGAAATGAAAAGAAGAGAAAAGAACGAACTGAAGAGAATTGTATATATAAAAAAAATATACTGCCACAAAATATCTGGCTTGGAACCTACCTCTGAACTATAGAGGTTTGTCATAGGAGAACAAAACATATATGTATTTATATCAACATCAAGTATTATAGCATCGCATTTCACGTGCCTAAATATTTTCGCTATCCCGTCCATCATTCTATGGACCCATGCTCTTCCTCGAGCTTATACACAATCACCTTTGAAACTCCCTCGATATCGAAAATCGAATCTGGGATCTCATTCTAGACCTCATCGTTACTAGAATCCATTTCTATACCGCAACCTTCTTCGTATGGGTAATACTACTCTTTATCGATAAGAAGGAATAAATATATCATAGGTAGATAATTGACTTAATTAGTCTATCAATGATAACTTATACACTACCACGACCCGATTAGGGGTACTCAATCTCAACACCCATTCCAATACAACTCTCATGGTTGTAATCAGCTCACTACTCGCAGAATCATTGCTGCCTTACTATGGTCCACCACTGACCCACTGTAGTCATTTATTTTCCATGAAGTCTTAATAGCTAACCATACGGAGTCCATACATGTCGTATCAAATCCTTCTAAGGAGTTAACATAACCACCAATCACAATTCATGAAGAACACTCCAAACTCTGACGTACTTTCATGACATGAAGCAGATAAAAGTGCAGAAGAGTTTCAATCAAAGCAACGATAGCAGGTTAATACCATTCTTAATCATATGCCTTAAATAGAAGACTTAGCTCAAAGGTTCGTCTAGTCCTTTTTGAAACATGGTCCTGGCTTATCTCAAGATAGGACCTCCTAATATAGATAGCCCGCTCATGGCGATTACACGAATTAAACCTTTACCAACTACTATTACGGTTGGGTATTGCACAGTCATCAGAAGGAATGTCAATCTTCCAAACCATAATACAACCTTCACAGTTTTAACCATCATCACTGTATTCCTCTGGCACAAGCGCCTATAATTATCCTCTTACCTTTAAAGTGTCGGCCACCTCTTTGGCCTTTCCTGATAGTAAAATTTCCTTACAGTCAATGTCATTTTAACCACCTCCAAATAAATTTTCTACCTTATTTCAATCACTTCTTTTGTGAAGATGTATTCCTTAAAATCTGATGAGTAAAAAAAAAAATATCACCATTTTTCCATAAGTTATTGCCTCAGTCTTTAGAGGTTAATCACTGTCACGACTGACTCTCAATCATACTTAGAACATCTTTTATCTTAAGTCTTAATTACCCTGAATAATTTCGACCTTTACTGGTTCGATCCATACTTTCTCGTGGTTTAACACGTGCCCTACTTGGCATCATTATAATTACGTCATATTTCCTTTATCAACATTTCTATTCTTGAGGAATTTTTGAATATTACCTTTCTCCTTGTAAAACCTCTAAGGTTATCCTTCAATCGTTCCTCCTGTATTCCCTAGATACAGGGCATATCAAAATACCATTTACTAATACTAGAACCATTGTCTATATACTTCTGAAAAATTTCTCTACTGATTCTTAAAGGTTGTTGCTACCTTAACCCTTTCCCAATCATACTGTCAAAACTCATACTGTCCCTATTAAGGGTGAAATGCCAACCTTTATGCATTCCCCAAGGATTCATTTTAAGTTACCGATGTTCTATTCTTAATTCCACCTTTAAAAGGTACCTGCATCCTTCCATGGATAAATCAAGTCATATATCCCTGATAAGGGTGTCTTATTCAATCATTCCCACCTCAATAGTATATGCCTAATTTCACAATAACATTTGTATTCAAAATGAGGTCAATCAATATTGCCTCCAAAGATAACAACGGTTATCCGCTTTTCTTGCCTAATTTGGTAATGATAACAAGGATGTTCTGGAAGATATTGGTCGTGTTCAACGTGAACTTCTTCTTAATAATTCCTTATTTACTTTTGTTGTTTATCCCAACAGTCATCTCAATGTTGGGATATCTCTCATACCTGGAATCTCCCTTTCTGGGTATCGAGCCACCGATCTTACATTTCACATTCCTGAAGGTCACTTCCTTCATCTAATTTTCCTAATTTCTTACTTCCTTGTCTCCTCAGTCTATCCGCGTCTCATTATTTATCCTTCGAATTACCTCAAGGTTTCCTCGAATCCTCCCAACTTACAGGGGATAAAATATATGTATCTCTTATGCCTTCAACCAGCAATTTTAACTCATGGAGAATCACCCTCATCCTGACGATTACATACTTTTCTATTTCTATTGCTACGAGTCTTTAGGGTTTCCTCATACCCAATTCCTTTATCATTCCTCAAACTCTATTGCCTTTATATTCCTTTCCACTTCAGTTTTTTTTTTTTTTTTTTTTTTTTTTCCTTTCTCTTATCATTATTTCATGAACCAACACAACTTAAGCATTGATTTCAAACATCCCGTCATTCTGGATTCGTGTCCTTAGAACGAATCTTGACAACTTTTACAACTTAGACTCATAATTTATCATACTCGTCTGCCTTTGTTCTGGCTCTAAAGCTTTTACACTATCTCCTTATCTTTGGGAATTACTTTCCCGAAAACCAATTGACTGAACTTAAATCAGTTTATTATAATCTCTTGCTCCGTGCCTTCCTTGGCCTTTCACCGGCGGGTGGCCTCTCTCTTAGGAGGGTAAGTGATAAAAATAGTCTTTTGTGATTCGTCAATCATTTAGAATCTCAAATGATTCCTATATTTCCTTTAGCCAGGCTCTTGCCCTCGACTGGGTCAGCTTGTTCCTTGGAACTCTGAGAGCTTAGCGATTTAAAGGTCCTGAAAGAATTTCCCACCGCACTGTCTCCTCAGGGTGGTGGTTGGGGATAATAGTCTAAGTTCTCTTTAGACAGGTCCATGAATTTCCGTATAGGAGTACCGTCTCGGGTCTCCTTATCTCGCTCGACTTTTTGTTTTCTTAGTATGAAATGTTTCATCCTACTCCCCATAATTGGGGTCATCTTTTAATTTAAAATCCTCATTTTCCACTCTATTATGTCATGGGTTCCTTCTATCTTGATGGCGACCTCCCTGACTATCACGTTCAGGGTTTGCTCTAAATCTTATTCCTCAAACTAGCTTTCATCTAAGATCTCATCTTTAAGCTCTTGAACATTTGGAACCCAAATTCTGTAGGAATACCTCATTATTCCCTTCTCATCTTTCTCGGTATTAACCTCTTATCTATTTGTTGGCTCTCTGCCTTCATTCATAACTTTTTCTGGCACAATATGATCTTTTCCAATAATTCGGGCTGTATTGCTATCTCAAACAGCTTTTCGGTACCGGCTCCGGTTACCTTCACTACTATTTCCATTTCTCAAAATCTCTTATAAACTCTCCAAAAGACATTATCATCTTGAGTCTCTCCTTTTTACTAAGGGCATCAGCCACCATATTGGCTTTCCCCGTATGATAAAGAATCTCATAATCGTAATCCTTGATTAGCTCTAACCACCTCATTTGGCGCATGTTGAGCTCTTTCTACGTAAGAATGTACTAGAGCACTTATGGCTTAGGTAATTCTCGCACTTCTCTCCATACAAGTAGTGCCTCCAATCTTTAGGGTAAAACTATTACCACGAGCCCAAGCTCATGGGTGGGGATATCGAATTTTAAATTCCCTTAATTATCTTGACGCAGACGCGATTATCTTGCTGTGCTATATAAGAAGCACCCTAATTCCTTGTGCGAAGCGTCACTACACTTCACAAAATCACCTTTTCCATCCGGCAATGCCAGCATAGGGGCCATCACCAACCTCTGCTTCAGTTCTTGAAAGCTGTTCTCGCATTTCTCTGTCCATTCGAACTTCTCAGTCTTACGAGTAAGCCGCGTTAAAGGGGCTACTATCTTTACAAACTTGAACGAACCTCCGGTAGTGACCGGCCAATCCTACCTCTGGTAGTCGACCTAACCATGGTCATCAATTTATCAGTGGTCCTTTATCCAATCTTGTCAGGATCCTCCATGGGATCCTCCTCAACAACTATCCCTTCTAGGATAACATCCTCAACCGCTAAATCCTCAATATCACATCATCCGGTCCTGCATTAGGACACTCTATCGGATCCACAATCCGATCTCCAATTAGTAATAAAACATCATCGCGCTGTAGCTCCTCAACCTCCGGGTTCGGAGTCCCGCTACCATATACGATAACGGCAACTACGCTCCTATCACGATATTTATAAGGGTTCCCATAAGGGTTTTAACTGTCAGTGCTACATTAGGTAGCCCGACTATGAACTTGGCAAGAGTTCTATTATCTTAGTGAACTTATTATCTTAACGTCCCATCATCTCTGAGGTTTATAACGCTTAGCTCTGATACCATTTCTGTAACACCCCCAGATCCGGGGTCGGGGATCCGGGTCGTCACGGTCTTTCTTTCCACAATATCACTTCACTTAATAATAAATAACCTTATGCTGTGACCCCACACTAACCACACCACAACCCGTTATAGTCTCAGAGATGAAATTTAAATAAGTACAAGTCTTTGAATCCACAATTTAAAAGTTATTACAACCCAAAATGATTACTTGATAAATTTTACAGTTAATTGCCATTATCTGCCACAAGTTATAATTATACATAATTGATTCTCAAAATAGAATGCCTGATCTACCAATAGATCTACCTCTGCAGCTATAGCAGCCACAACATCATCGGGAAGACGCGGGATGCTTCCCACGCGCTTTGCGCTGGGTCTGCTGGAGTCTGGCCATCTTTCCTAACTGTTGTTGTGTGATGAAGAATAAAGCAAGGGTGAGCAGCAAGCCCACCAAAATAATATGTATAATGATTTACAATATATGAGCCTACTCATAATACTCATGAAAGTCTTGGTCAAAAGAAATGAACCAAGTTTGATATCTTAATGCGATGAAGTCGCAAAATATTCAGTATATATACATATATACTTTTCAAAATATTGGAAGTCCTCTTCCATGCATAATATACACAAAGTCCCAGTGTATAACTGTATAAAAATATCGTTGCAAGGTGATCTCATATATCTAACCTTGTCTCAACGTTTTTCTGAAAATCTTTGTCATTCATAAGACAATTATTAATTAGATATAAGTTTAAAAGATGAAGTTACAAGATACCCCAATATACTTATATCTTTCCCAAATACTACTTGAACTACCACCGTTCAAGTTATAATTAGCTTCAAAAGTTCATCACATAGATGAGACTATAAGACGATTTGAATAGATTAAATCTTTAAAATATTATCAAAATAAAATGAAGTTACGAGATACTTCATTTGATGTAAACATCATTTTGAAAACTTGACCCTGCCAACACTCAACAATCGCCCAACCGTAGCCTTTCCATCGAAGTGCTCTGGGTAGTGTTGCAGAAATTATCCAATTGGATGATGAACTCATTACGGGAGTTTGCCGCGCCAGGAAGACCACTTACGATGATCAGTCGTAGTAGTACAACCCCACCATTTTCTACATGTAGAGGAGAACCTGTCGGATTTACTTGTCAACCGAACACTGAACTCCTAAGGAATGGACCGCCTTAGCGGAACTTCCAGGCCATTTGGGCCAATATAATAAGGCTGGGCCGGCGCTACTCGCCACTTACGCCACTCCTAGTTCAGATGAAATCCATGACTCTGAAACGTAAAGCTCGTTTCCCCCTTTCCCCAAGTAGAAACTTGTTGATACGGCTCCACCAAGAAGTCGTACCTAGTTGGAAAGGAAAACTCACCGATATTTCCCAGGCGATGCCTGTTAATGGATTAACTTGTTCCAAGAATTTTACTTCCCGAATATTGGGTAAGTAATCAAAAACTCTTTTACCAAGACAGCAACCTTGTTGCGAATATAAAACACACCACCGAGCCGGATCCCCCAGGTTTTGAGCGAGTATTTAAATCCCCTTTTTAAAAGGAAGATCTTAAATATAAAAATAGTTTTGGGATCCGCTCTAACTTTTGAAAATCATTTTAAAGACTCGAAAACACTTTAAAGAGTGTTTGGAGTAAAACTGATTTAATGAAGTAAATCAGTCCCCAGAATATTTAGAAAATGTCTGAATATTATTATTTAAATAATATTCCCATAAAAATAATCTTTATAAAATAATTGAAGTAGAAGTATTAAAACTTATACTTGAAATGAATAGCAAATAATCAAAGATATACTTATACGAAAGTAATATCTTTATTTGAATAATCAAAAATAAGTTTGATTATCGACACCTTATTCTTTAATAAAATAAAGAATATATCTCAGCAAATAATCGGAGTCATAGATCCTCAAATGAATATTCAAATATTCAATAAATAAATAAGCTGAGTCATAATACCTCGAATGAATATTAAAATAATATTCATTAAATAAAATAAAGGAGTCATACCCTCAAATGAATATTAAATAATATTCAATAAATAATAAAGGAGTCATACGCCTTCGAATAATATTCGAAATAATATTCAATAATAAAATAAAGTTAAAGTTATCGAATAAACCTTATTCGATTAATAGTTTTAAAAACTATACCATATATATATATATATATAAATATATATATATATATATATATATCCATATCCATATATACAAAATCACTCGGGATCCTCGACTCCCGGTTTTAGAAAATTTTTCACCTTTCGGTCCCTATACTAAGGGTATATGCAAGTTACCGCTATCCTCTAGCATAGGTATTATCAACTGAACCAACAGATATATATTCAAGATATGAAAAGGCATGCATATAACCATATCACATGCTACAATATATCGCAAGAATTTGCTAATAACCAATATGCATTTATCGCAAGATCATGCATATACAATGTATACATCAAACAAAGTATAACGGATAGAATACTTGCCTGAGCGACTTGGGGGTGAGAAAGGCTCGGGACGAGTCTGGCAACCTATAAAAACAAGTAAGTTGGAATTAAACCAAAATCACTTGTAAGTCTATGCTTTAACTAACTTAGACTCTAATGCTAGTTTTACGCTCACCGATTCGCTTAAGTCACTCGGGTACCCTCGGCTCCACATTTTTAATAACTTGACCTTTACGAGTTTTAACGCGATTCCTTCGCGAATGACTTACCAACTGCCTAACACACTTACCATAAATGTTTCACACATTAATTAACCTTTTTGGTCTTTAACCTACATTCCAAAGTAAGGCGAGGGAAAAAGTTTCGTTCGTGAAACACCGTTACTTGAAACGGTCGTTTCTCCTAAACCGTAAATCGGAATCGGAACGAACTACATATCAAAACGAAGCTCGTAACATGAGCTATCTAAACATGGCAGTGGTCACAATTTAGCAGGGGTTCTCGGGTCCTAATGCTATGCACAAAAACAGTCCAAAGAAAATCGGACATTACGACGGCTATGTTACGCGATTTCCCATTTTTAAAACTACCCACAATCATCAAAACCATCCTCAAATCCACACACATAAACACCCATCCTTACCACATCATAACAATCCCAAACAATTCATATTACTCATTCATACATATGCTTAACCTAACTTTAATCATGCTTTAAGTTTTTTATTCAAACCACAACATTTACCATTTATACTTATTCCTCACATGAACTAAAAGCTTTACTTAGGTTCTTAAAACTAATACCAAGATTTACAACTCCACAATGCAACAAAAACCAACTAATCTCTACAAACTCAAACCAAACTTCAACCATCAAGCATCATGCCTCACATATGCTATATCAAACACATTCAATCCTAATTACTCAAAACTAAAGCTAGGGTTTGTAGTTTAACTTCCTTGGAGAGTGGAGAATCAAGAGGATGGCTTGGAATCACCTTTAAAGTCTTTATCCAAGCTTAATCTAAACACAACTTCAAGAACACAATTTTTAGTTCTTGAAAACACTATTCACCATCTTCTTTGATGATTTATAGAAAAAAGATTGGCTTGGAAATTAGAAGTTAAACTTATAGGAAGTATGTAACTTAACTAGGAGAAGCTAGGATAATTACCTTGGAAAATACAAGTGGAGGAGCTTGACTTTCAAAAATTAAGAAACTCACCCGAGAGCTTCATGAAGAAGAAGAAGAATTTGTGTTTGCCTTGTCTTGATCTTTTGGTTGGTTGATTTGGTTTGTTTTTGATTAGTAAAGTATTCTTTGCCCTTGGATTTGTGTGGTCCTTAATCAACCACCTCCCTTCCATGTCATGCTTATGTCACCCCTATGATGTCACCTCCCTTCCTTGTCTCCTTTCTATTGGTTGGATGACATCACTCCCCTTTAAACCCTTTGATTAAATCCCTATCGTTTGCCTAATGACGCTGATCTGTTGCACGGTTCGTTAACTTTCGTTCTCGTATCGTTTGAGGATCATACCGGGATCTACTTCGGTTCCCTGACCTTTCTCAATACATTATATTCCTTTTTATGATCCTCTATTATAATCCTTTAATTTAAATCC